>NC_084755.1:34876387-34935111 GCF_033978785.1 Entelurus aequoreus | reverse complement strand
TATCTCTTCAGCCAACTATCTACACACTCCTTCTTGTGGTGTGTCATGTTGCAGTGGTTGGATTTTTTTGCAACGCAACACCCCACAAAGACTTAAGCCCCGACGCCAATCCCCTTTTGTTTGCGGTACGAAGGAAGAGTGTTTATGTTCAACAGAGAAAAGGGACTCCGTTGCCATACAAAGGCACATGTCAAAGATCATTCAGGCTTGACTGAGCAGAGGAGAGGGAGAGAAGGAAATGTAATCTCATACTGTACAGTATATACCGTATATAAACTACAGCATACACTGCAAAAACTGAAATCTAAGTAAGATTAAATATCTCAAATAAGGGTGATATTTGCTTATTTTCTGTCTGATAAGATCATTCTTCTCACTAAGCAGATTTTATGTTAGAGTGTTTTACTTGTTTAAAGGGTTTTGGTCCTAAATGATCTCAGTAAGATATTACAGCTTGTTGCTGAGATTTGATGACCTATATTGAGTAAAACATGCTTGAAACTAGAATATCAACTGTTGCAAAGCTGTGTCATCAACACTCACAAGTATAAAACTACTTTTTTAAAGTAATCATTTCTTACTTCAAGCATGAAAAAAAAAAATCATGATTTTGACACGATTGTGTCTCATAATTAAACTGACAGTTACTATTTAAGCATTTAACATGTGACTTTTCAAAACAATTTTGAACAGAAATAGTTCATGCACTTTCAGATAAATTCTTCAAAATTACAATTAAAAAAAATTGGCCGGGGTCCGGGCTGTTAAAAAAAAAAAAATATATATATATATATATATATATATATATATATATATATATATATATATAAATATATATATATATACTACCGTTCAAAAGTTTGGGGTCACATTGAAATGTCCTTATTTTTGAAGGAAAAGCTCTGTACTTTTCAATGAAGATAACTTTAAACTAGTCTTAACTTTAAAGAAATACACTCTATACATTGCTAATGTGGTAAATGACTATTCTAGCTGCAAATGTCTGCTTTTTGGTGCAATATCTACATAGGTGTATAGAGGCCCATTTCCAGCAACTATCACTCCAGTGTTCTAATGGTACAATGTGTTTGCTCGTTGGCTCAGAAGGCTAATTGATGATTAGAAAACCCTTGTGCAATCATGTTCACACATCTGAAAACAGTTTAGCTTGTTACAGAAGCTACAAAACTGACCTTCCTTTGAGCAGATTGAGTTTCTGGAGCATCACATTTGTGGGGTCAATTAAACGCTCAAAATGGCCAGAAAAAGAGAACTTTCATCTGAAACTCGACAGTCTATTCTTGTTCTTAGAAATGAAGGCTATTCCACAAAATTGTTGGGGTGACCCCAAACTTTTGAACGGTAGTGTGTATATATACATATATATATATATATATATATATATATATACACTATATTCCTTGCTCACTAATTGACTGAAAGAGCACATACTTGGCGCGATGATGTCATGTTATCGATGGGAAAATGCATTTTTAGACAATATGATTTGCCTGAGCGTTGCCTTTTTGCCTTTCCATTAAGAAAAATAAACAAGTTTTTAGTGTAAGTTTGCTGGTTTCAAGAAATGTACTGCCGAGCGCATATCATTATGTCAAGATAATGGCACTAGCATTTACTTCATTTAAGAATATTTTTCAACATATTGAGCAAAAAGGTCTCATATTTGTTTTTTCTACCAAGAAAAGTGCACTTGTTATTAGTGAGAATATACTTATTTTAAGGTATTTTGGGGTTCATTGAGGTTAGCTAATTTGACTTGTTTTGGAAAGTCTTGACAAGCCGAATTTTCTTGTTCTATTGGCAGATAATTTTGCTTAGTTCAAATAAAATACCCCTCGTTTTTGTACTTTTTTTCCTTGTTTTTGAACACTGACTTTTTGCAGTGTAGATACATACAAATGTATACTATGGGACATGTTGGTTTCTTTATGTAGTTTTAATACACTTTCATGAATGTTAATTGTTGATGCAAAGCCAACGATTGTAATTATGATTTCATGTTTTACAAGACAAACCGAAACTAAAGTGCTGTGCATCATGATTTAGGCATTAGTATGTCAGTATTTCAAATATCTTCCCTTCTATTTAATTAAGCTCAACAACACATTTCATTGCTCCTGTTTGAAATGAAGAGAAGTAGTAGTAATGGTGCTGGCAGATTTTCAAATGGCTGGACCCTCACATATTCAGTTTCAATAACTTAACTATTGGCACTACATAATTAATGTTTCAATATTTTATAACTTGTCTGGTGTCTTTGGAGGATCAGGGAGGCAAGCACACCCTTCTAAACAAGATTTTAAATGTACAATACTAACACATTCATTTATTTGTTTGCCATTGCAGCCCTGAAGAGATCCTTTGACATTGAAGATGTGGATGACATACCGTCCTTCTCATCAGCATCTACTACCTCTTACCCTGTCTCTCCTTCCACCTCCCATTTCTTCATCAGCCACAACAAAGCCAACGAGGAGTGTGGTGGTGGACAAACCCCCTCTTCACCTTTCAACAACAACAACCTGGTTCCTGCAGCGTATCATACCCGTATCAGCCGAAGTTCCAATCCCAGCCCAGTACTCAAGTCCCGCACAGTGGTCAGTAGCATGTCCTTCAGTCGGGGAACCATGAACAAACCAACTCTTCACAACAACAGCTCTTCGGTGACCAGAGCCGCATCTTTTCAGAGCAGGGTGAACCAAAACAATGGTTTCTCTGTGTTGCCTGGACCAGGAAGTGACAACGACAGCCTTCATAGTTCCACGTCCAGTCTCGAATACTCTGGAGTGGGTGGAGGTGCTCCAAATCCAAACAAGCCGTTTTCCTATCCAAGTCCTCTTCTCCAGGGGGAGTACCACCAAGCCCAGCCCCAGCGATCACCGCAGCAGTTACAAGGAGGAGCAAACTTTGGAAGAAACCACAACGTGACAAAGTTCTCCTCTCATGGGACTGTTTTCCAGTCTGATTCAAACCAGGGGACGGGGTTCATGTTGGGGGCAGATTCTGACGGGATTAATCTTGGCTCCATGCCTAGCCTTGATATTCAAATCCAAGATGGAGGAAGTGGAATGTTGGGTAGGCAAGGAGGTGGAGACAGGGTTTCTCCTGGGTTAAGGTATCCCAATTCTAACCCAACTTGGAATGCTGGGCTTAAAACTCCCAATTCTCCTGGCTCCAACAATCATCAGCATCTTTTCCCACAGATTCCTCAGAGTAAGGCTCCACGTCTCAGTAAATTCCCTTTAGACCTTGACAGCTTGGTGAACACTACCTCAGCCACTTCACCTGCTCAGGTTCATAGAGGATCCATAAGTCCCAACCCACCAAAGCCTCCTCCGAGGAGCACAGGAAGCCTTCAGCATCACACCAACTCACCATTCATGTCAAGCCCATCAGCTTCCCTCAGCAGTCTTGATAGTTCATCTGATACCCCACCTGTCTCCCTTCACCATCCTTTTTTAACTTTGTCACCACACCCAATTACCTACCAGGGTTCTATCCCTATTTCAGAGGTGAGCTTCTCACCACGGCCTTTTTCTCCAGCCCAGACCCCGCAGTTGGAAATCCTCTCTCAGCCAAAAATTGCTTCCTTGGCAAGTACTATTGGCTCATTGGGCAATGGCCGTAGTGATGTCGGAGATAGTGTAGACTCAATCTTACAAAGGATTGCCTCCTTTTCCCAGCCTGCCATCGCTGAAACAACCCCAGCACCTGTCACCGTCCCAAACAAAGGAACTCTTTCTTCTGGATTCGGCTCTCCAGCAGAGGTTGCGCGCATGCCAACATCGTGGGGATACGGCAAGAAGCTAAACAAAGGTAAGACATGTAGTCATACCTACACTTTTTCCTCAAAAATGTATACCGGTAATACAAAATACTTCAAATGTAACTTCAGTAATTGTTAAAGGGGAACTACTTTTTTTGGAATGTTGTCTATCATTCGCATTCATTATAGGAGACAAGAACACACATCATTTTTGGGGGGGGATTTTAAAGATGATTAAATGCTTGCAAGATGTGGCTAATGGAAGTCACTATTGGAGCCTTCAACGTTTTGTATACACGCTGCAAGTATATATATTTATATATGTATATATACACTACCGTTCAAAAGTTTGGGGTCTCCCAAACAATTTTGCGGAATAGCCTTCATTTCTAAGAACAAGAATAGACTGTCGAGTTTCAGATGAAAGTTCTCTTTTTCTGGCCATTTTGAGCGTTTAATTGACCCCACTAATGTGATGCTCCAGAAACTCAATCTGCTCAAAGGAAGGTCAGTTTTGTAGCTTCTGTAACGAGCTAAACTGTTTTCAGATGTGTGAACATGATTGCACAAGGGTTTTCTAATCATCAATTAGCCTTCTGAGCCAATGAGCAAACACTTTGTACCATTAGAACACTGGAGTGATAGTTGCTGGAAATGGGCCTCTATACACCTATGTAGATATTGCACCAAAAACCAGACATTTGCAGCTAGAATGGTCATTTACCACATTAGCAATGTATAGAGTGTATTTCTTTAAAGTTAAGACTAGATTAAAGTTATCTTCATTGAAAAGTACAGTGCTTTTCCTTCAAAAATAAGGACATTTCAATGTGACCCCAAACTTTTGAACGGTAGTGTATATTAGGGGTGTAACGGTACACAAAAATTTCGGTTCGGTACGTACCTCGGTTTAGAGGCCACGGTTCGGTTCATTTTCGGTAGAGTAAGAAAACAACAAAATATACATTTTTTGGTTATTTATTTACCAAATTTGTAAACAATGGCTTTATCCTTTTAACATTGGGAACACTATAATAATTCTGTCCACGTTAATCAACATTAAACTGCCTCAAGTTGTTGTTCAGATTAAATAAAATGACAAAACTTTTCTTCTGCATATAAAAAGTGCAACATTAAACAGTTTCAAGTCAACTCATCATGCTTAATTTATTACGGCATTTGGGAAGCCTGTAGTTGATTTATTATGTAAATGTTATATTTTTATCAACATGTGATAGCAGGGACCCTGCCATTCAAAACTAGGCTGCTGCAATACTAATGATTAATGTAACTATAGCTGAAAAAATAGTACAATAGCAATAGGTGAGACTATTCATCCCTGAACACCATGGAGTTCATGTAGGCTTAATGATGCAGTTACATTATTATATCAACTATCAGAGACAGAAACTCTTCATTTAACATAATGTCCTTTTTTGCTGCTTCAACACAGCTCAATCAACACAGAAAAAGGTAAAGTGAAATAACAGACAGACAGGGCTTTGCTGTCCGTAACACACACACACACATACATGCACACACACACACACCGCAAAAGGAGCTAATGTTACGCTAAAAGCAAATTAGCCTTCACCTCAAGCCAGGACTGTGAGCGAGTTGAGCTGCCTTTTATATTTCTAGAAGGTCAACGGGCTCATAGTGATGTTACTAGTAGTTGACTGGGAGGTGTTTATTATCATTTGGGGAGAGTCCGCTGCCTGATGCTTACCTGCTAAACGCTAAGCACTGACTACATGCGCTCTGAATACGCACTGCTGATTGGCTGTTACCGCTCTGTGTGTAACCAATCAGATGGTTGTGTGGGTGGGACAATGCTGTGTAGAGTCCTGACAGAAACAGAGACAGAAGGAAGCGGAGGCGGCTTCTTAATATGTTCGTGTGGAAACTCGTTCGGTACACCTCCGAACCGAACCGAAACCCCGTACCGAAACAGTTCAATACAAATACACGTACCATTACACCCCTAATATATATACATATATATAATGTTGTAACAGACACGTTCATGACAATATGTTAAATGTACAATATTTACCGGATTTTAGTCATTTTGAGCATTTCCAGAACTTATTTCCTGGGCTCATTTATTTCAGTTCCCATAGCAAAGCACTTTCGATTTCCGGCAACAAACGTGTGTTCCTGTTTCTGGAAAACAGACGTGTGTGTTCTAATCATGGCAGACTTTGTAATAGGCGACAAAGATGGTTATTTTTAGATTGGATTCACCTTATCTTTTTGAAGCTGAATATATGGAGGATGAACTGCTGGTTATAGAGGCTTAGCAAGCACGGGGAAAGGGTGAAACGTTAGAGCAGAAAGAAGCCGTGGGATGCAATATTCAAATTAATCTACAAAACTACTATCGATGTGCAAAATTGTTTTTTTCAAATTAAAATTATTTATAACTTTTTAACCACGGGAAAAATGTTAAAACTATGGAATATGACAGAGTTTCGCCTTGATTGCAGATTTTGTTGTCAGGAATCTGAATCCACCCTGTATTTGTTTTGGTATTGTCATATTGTGTCTTCGTTTTGGGTGGAAGTTGAAAAAATGTGTTTAAGGATTGATTTGTTTATGAAGCTTGATGTGGTTTCTGTTATTTTAGGAGAGTTTATTGACAGTCATGATTTAGTCAATTTAATTATAGTACTCGGTGAAAGGTTTATTTTTAAGGCCAAAAACAGATATTCACTTAGTATTACTTTCTTTAAAACATTTATTCAGTATTTTTTAACTTTAGAAAGTTATATGGTTGAAAACGATAATGATGCCAAAAAACATTTAAAAAAAAGATGGGAAGTCCTCAAAGGTTTATTTTGAAAATTTAATTTTGTTTATATATTATATGCAATCTGTTGTTGTGTTCCCTAATTTTCAGTGTACATAAATAAAGGTGTGTGTTGCTGAGCCCGACCTGGACTGGACCTGGTTTTAAGAACCCTTTAAACAACCTAACTTCATTGACAACCTGGTCTGGTGAAGATAAGGTCCTTTTAAAAAAAAAAAAAAAAAGATAAATAAATAAAAAACATTTTCTTGAATAAAAAAGAAAGTAAAACAATATAAAAACAATTACATAAAAAATAGTAATTAATGAAAATGTTAGTGGACCAGCAGCACGCACAATCATGTGTGCTTCAAGGACTGTATCCCTTGCAGACTGTATTGATATATATTGATATATAATGTAGGAACCAGAAATTTAATAACAGAAAGAAACAACCCTTTTGTGTGAATGAGTGTAAATGGGGGAGGGAGGTTTTTTGGGTTGGTGCACTAATTAAAGTGTATCCTGTGTTTTTTATGTTGATTTAATTAAAAAATAAAAAATAAATTTAAAAAAACAAGAAGCCGAGAATGACGCAGCAAATGTGGAACTTGGAGCCAAGTTATGCCGACAGAAATGTCGTGCTTACCCAAAATCAAATGGGAAAAAAAAATCTCCGTGGCTAGCTGGACCAAAAAGTTGAAAGGATCCGCAACGACTGGTGTGACGTCATAGATCAACCGGAAACGTAGTAATTTACTCGCGCTTAATTAAATAAGCGCCTCCCAGTGTACGGGAGGCACATGGCGTATGACCAATAGTCGCATTAGAAAGTGTGCATGGACACCTGGACTTCACACATAGGTGTAAAAATACAAAAAAAATGATTTATTTAAGAAATTAGACTAATTAAGTGCATGGAACTGTAGTGATTTAGAGGCAGGATGGATTGCTCCCATTAGCTGCTTTGCTAGCCACATATTGAACGAGCTGATTATAACAAATTGTAATGCAAAAAACACAAAAACACAAATGTGTTCTTGTCTCTCATAAGAATTGTGAACGATAGGCAAAATTCCCCCAAAAATGTGCAGTTCTCTTTAAAATCTGATTTTGTGTCAGGTTGAGGTAGAATCCAAACAATGTGTACAGTAGTACGAAACATGCATACACCACTCCAGGGTTTCTCAAATAGTGAGTCGGACCTCCTCGGAAGTCGCGCCAAGGGGTAATTATTTGTGGCGTCACTCTAATAATTCATGTTAGAACGATACACAAGTCTGCAGCTAGGTGGCAGCAGTGCTCAATATAATCAACAGCCTCTCTGATTTACTCAGTAGAAGTAGTAAGTACTTAGGAACACATGTGAAAAAAAGCTAACAGAGTTGGTGAAATGGAAATATTTTTGACCGGAATGAAAAGAAAAAAAAAGAGGAGTCCTTAGCAGCGATAAAAACAACAAGTGTTGATAACCAGAATAAAAAGACCCGGTATTACAAACTTTGGATTTACAGGTAATTGCAAGTTCATGGTTCCCCGTATTATAAGTATGGTAGGAAATGAAGAAAGAGCGGTGTGTGTTTCAATGCCAACACTGCAAAAAGTCAGTGTTCAAAAACAAGGGGAAAAAATACAAAAATGAGGGGTATTTTACTTGAACTAAGCAAAATTATCTGCCAATAGAACAAGAAAATTTGGCTTGTCAAGACTTTCCAAAACAAGTCAAATTAGCTAACCTCAATGAACCCAAAAATACCTTAAAATAAGTATATTCTCACTAATAACAAGTGCACTTTTCTTGGTAGAAAAAAAGAGACCTTTTTGCTCGATATGTTGAAAAATATTCTTAAATGAAGTAAATGCTAGTGCCATTATCTTGACATAATGATATGCGCTCGGCATTACATTTCTTGAAACCAGCAAACTTATACTAAAAACTAGTTTATTGTTCTTAATGGAAAGGCAACAAGGCAAGCGCTTGTTACTCTCGGGGTTTCCTAGCCGCTCAGGCAAATCATATGGTCGAAAAATGCCTTTTTCCATGGATAACATGACATCATCGCGCCAAGTGCGTGCTCTTTCAGTCAATTAGTGCGCATATATACAGCCCGGCCCCCGGCCAAAATGTTTTTAATTGTAATTTTGAAGAAATTATCTGTTTTCTGTTCAAAATTGATAGAAATGTTAAATGTTTACTGTACTGTGCCAACTGTACTACTATATGAGTACGTATTTTCTATTGTTTCATTGAAAATAAAACAGCAAAGTCCATTTGGCTGTCATCTGTTTTAATTATGAGACACAATTGTGTCAAAATCATGATTTTTTTTTTTTCATGCTTGAAATAAGAAATGATTACTTAAAAAAAGTAGTTTTATACTTGTGAGTGTTGATGACACAGCTTTGCAACAGTTGATATTCTAGTTTCAAGCATGTTTTACTCAATATAGGTCATCAAATCTCAGCAACAAGCTGTAATATCTTACTGAGATCATTTAGGACCAAAACCCTTAAAACAAGTAAAACACTCCAACACAAAATCTGCTTAGTGAGAAGAATTATCTTATCAGACAGAAAATAGGCTAATATCCCCCTTATTTGAGATATTTCATCTTACTTAGATTTCCGTTTTTGCAGTAAATATAGTACCCTTTCCAGTACTTGTTGCTGCTAAAAACAAAAAACAAAGAACAGATCCCAGCTTAACACTAAGCAAGAGTAAAAAGTAGTAATATCAAGTTTGAATCTCTTTGTTGATTTTCTATGCATCTGGCAGATAGATGACAACTCAAATGTGTTCATATAAAACAAACCAAAGTTGTAATATAAATTGTAAATCCATCCATCCATCCATTTTCTACCGCTTGTCCCTTTTGGGGTCGCGGGGGGGGGGCTGGAGCCTATCTCAGCTGCATTCGAGCGGAAGGCGGGGTACACCCTGGACAAGTCGCCACCTCATCGCCGGGCCAACACAGACAGATAGACAACATTCACACTCACATTCACACACTAGGGACCATTTAGTGTTGCCAATCAACCTATCCCCAATCATTTAATATAGTGTGTTTGTTTTTCGTGTGTGTGTGTGTGTGTGTGTGTGTGTGTACTCAGCTCTGTTTAACAAATGATGACAGAGAACTTCTCTCTCTAAGGAAAACAAGCTGAGCTTAGCAGATGAATCGGTCACAACACCCATTAAAATGGTTTCCTGCCCTATTGAGCTATACACAGTATATAAACACACGGAACCACACACATAGTTACAGGAGGTCATCGGTCTTATGTACGAGTTCCGTTCCTATGACGGCAATTACATTCAGGTTTTATGTTAAGTGACTCACACTGTACACAGAACATACAGTCGTGGTCAAAAGTTGACATACACTTGTAAAGAACATAATGTCATGGCTGTCTTGAGTTTCCAATCATTTCTACAACTCTTATTTTTTTTGCGATAGAGTGATTGGAGCACATACTTGTTGGTCACAAAAAACATTCATGAAGTTTGGTTCTTTTTATGAATTTATTATGTGTCTACTGAAAATGTGACTGTGGAGGTCTTGCATCTCCGGGTTCTTCGGACCACCAAGGACGGACATGAAAGGCTTGACCAGTGTTGAGTTAATTACTGAAAACCAGTAACTAGTTACAATTACTAGTTACTTTATTTCAAAAGTAACTCAGTTACTAACTCAGTTACTTACACCAAAAAGTAATGCGTTACTGTGAAAAGTAACTATTTAGTTACTTCTTTCTCCCCCCCCCCTTTTTTTAAGGCTCTCATTAATGCCCTTTTAGCCTTCATTTCAGTACTGTTATTGCACTGGAGAATAATACAATGTGTTGATCAACTTGACATGCATTTGCATCACTGAACTCAGAAAGCAATGTGGTCTACATACAACACACAAGCAATGTGGTCTACATACAACACACAAAGACAAAGATATGTTTCAAAGGGCCAATTTATTTCAGGCCAGAAAAAATTGACAAAACTATTTTAAATAGCTGTAACATAATGGCACTTTAACTTTAACTCTAAGTAGATAGGATCTTTGATCCAAGACACAACTTACATTAAACTAAAATGTTATTTTCTTTGTGCGCGACAAAAGAAAAGTATTGAGAATGTATCCATGTTAAAAAACTCGACTTCTGGCTTCGCCATGATGTCTTGTTAGTTGTTATGAGAGTAGCGTATGTGTGTGTGTGTGTGTGTGGCCCTTTAAGATATGACAGCATGAGAGGTGAGTGACGTCAGTGAGTGAGTGGGTGAGAGAGGTGAGGGAGCGGCGACAGTGAGTGCGTGTAGGTGCTCTAGCTTGGTGGATGGCTGCGTCCAATAAAGTCACAAAGTTGCAACAAACCGCCGGGCTCGTCATTCACCCTCAGCTGTAAAGACCCTCTTCCGGGTAAAGTGAAGGTTGTTAGACCCGAAGTACGGCTCTGGGGGGAGGCGTGCTTTCTGTGGGTGGGGGAGCGCTCCAATAAAACACACTCAGATCTTCAGTTTCTAGCCGATACTACATAAAAATAACGTAAAGTAACGCATCATGCAGTAACGGTAACTGAGTTACTGTATATAAAAAAAGAATGCGTTAGATTACTAGTTACCGCCGAAACTAACGGCGTTACAGTAACGCGTTACTTAGTAACGCGTTAGTCCCAACACTGGGCTTGACGGTTTTGTGATTTGGTTTATTTTTCAAGAAACGTATCATTCTGCTTTCCAGCAATCGCCTCTCGTGACAGTCTCGTTCCTCGGGTTGCTTTTCAGCCATCTGCTCTCGTCACCGTCTCGCTCTCGCTCGTGCTCGGGTTCTCTCTCGACCATCAACTCCAACCTCTCCCACCTCTTCCTTCCCGGCTGCTGCCCTTTTATAGAGTGACAGGTGATCAGATAAACGCGCCCAGGTGGGCCATCTACGCACCTGTCGCCGATCTCGGCGCCGGCCCCGGCACACCCCACCTCGCTGCAGGTCCGCAGGCCACGCCCCCTCACAGTGACCAAATCTGCTGGGTCAAAAGTATACATACAGCAATGTTAATATTTGCTTACATGTCCCTTGGCAAGTTTACCTGCAATAAGGCACTTTTGGTAGCCATCCACAAGCTTCTGGCAAACTTCTGGTTGAATTTTTGACCACTCGTCTTGACAAAATTGGTGCAGTTCAGCTAAATTTGTTGGTTTTCTGACCCGGACTTGTCTCTTTAGCATTGGACTTTAGGAAGGCCATTCTAAAACCTTCATTCCAGCCTGATGTAGCCATTCCTTTACCACTTTTGACGTGTGTTTGGAGTCATTGTCCTGTTGGAACACCCAACTGCGCCCAAGACCCAACCTCCGAGCTGATGACTTTAGGTTGTCCTGAAGAATTTGGAGGTAATCCTCCTTTTTCATTGTCCCATTTACTCTCTGTAAAGCACCAGTTCCATTGGCAGCAAAACAGGCCCAGAGCATAATACTACCACCACCATGCTTGACGGTAGGAATTGGTGTTCCTGGGATTAAAGGCCTCACCTTTTCTCCTCCAAACATATTGCTTGGTATTCTTTACAAGTGTATGTAAACTTTTGACCGCGACTGTATAAAGGCTATACTTCCCAAGCTCTATTGGATATTTGACTAAGCCCATAAGTCAAAACACAAGTATCTTAAATCAACGTCGTCCTTTGAAATAAATTGAAATCAGTTTAATCTGTGCTTGGCCCCCCAAAACGCCACAATTTTAACATGTAAAATGCCTTTTAAAAAAACAACAACAAACTTTTAGACATTATTTTTATAATGTCATGTGATGGTGTGCCACAATTACCGTGGAGGGCGACCACAGTGACACTGGTTTCACGTTGGTTGTTGGATATTCACCATCTTAGCTGGTGTCAGTTCACCCTCACTGGGCCCAGGCTGCTCTTTCATGGGGCAGGGAGCTCACACGAGAAGTGCAACTATGAGTGCTGGTTGTTTATACCAGGGCGAGTTCCCCTTTAAGCTGCTTCTCCGTCGCGAACACCATCAGTAGACACTCCATGTTTTTGTGGACAGATGCCCGCTTTTTGGTAATTGGTAGTATTATGTTTCTACAAGTCAGTGAATGTCTTTCAATCAATCAATCAATGTTTATTTATATAGCCCTAAATCACAACTGTCTCAAAGGGCTACACAAGCCACGACGACATCCTCAGTTCAGAGCCCACAAAAGGGCAAGGAAACCCCCCCCTCTAGTGGAGACCAGATGCAATGGACGTCAAATGGATCTAGCATAACATTGTGAAAGTCCAGTCCATAGTGGATCTAACATAATAGTGAGAGTCCAGTCCATAGTGGATCTAACATAATAGTGAGAGTCCAGTCCATAGTGGATCTAACATAATAGTGAGAGTCCAGTCCATAGTGGATCTAACATAATAGTGAAAGTCCAGTCCATAGTGGATCTAACATAATAGTGAGAGTCCAGTCCATAGTGTATCTAACATAATAGTGAGAGTCCAGTCCATAGTGGGGCCAGCAGGAGACCATCCCGAGCGGAGACGGGTCAGCAGCGCAGAGATGTCCCCCAACCGATTCGGTCCACCCCGGTTCCCGACTCTTGACAGCCAGCACTTCATCCATGGCTAACGGACCTGTGCCCCCCCTCCACAAGGGAGAGGGGGGGCAGAGGAGAAAAGAAAAGAAACGGCAGATCAACTGGTCTAAAAGGGGGGTCTATTTAAAGGCTAGAGCAGTGGTTCTTAACCTGGGTTCGATCGAACCCTAGGGTTTCGGTGAGTCGGCCTCAGGGGTTCGGCGAAGCCTCCGCCACGGAGGTAAAGAGACATCCGACTTATCATGTATATAAAAACTTCTCCCTATCAGCGTATTATGGATACCCCCAAACAATGTTCCCTCTAATTTTCCATCTGATTTGCAGGTTTTTTGATTGATTGATTGAAACTTTTACTAGCAGATTGCAAAGGAAGAGAATACACAGTACAGTTTACACAGTACAGTACATATTCCGTATAATTGACCACTAAATGGTAACACCCGAATAAGTTTTTCAACTTGTTTAAGTCGGGGTCCACTTAAATTGATTCAGAACCACTGGGCTAGAGTATACAAATGAGTTTTAAGATGGGACTTAAATGCTTCTACTGAGGTAGCATCTCTAACTGTTACCGGGAGGGCATTCCATAGTACTGGAGCCCCAATAGAAAACGCTCTATAGCCCGCAGACTTTTTTTGGGCTCTGGGAATCACTAATAAGCCGGAGTTCTTTGAAGGCAGATTTCTTGCCGGGACATATGGTACAATACAGTCAGCAAGATAGGATGGAGCTAGACCGTGTAGTATTTTATACGTAAGTAGTAAAACCTTAAAGTCACATCTTAAGTGCACAGGAAGCAAGTCCAGGTGAGCCAGTATAGGCGTAATATGATGATGGTCTTTGGCTTCTATGTGCAGATCTTGCGTGGTTCATTCTGGAATTCGCTACAAAAACTGAAGACAAAGTACTCAAGATAAATTTAGAAGAACCTGGGTTGACGAGCATCGCAGTACTGCTCTGCCACATTTTGAAAGTATGGCTTTGCAAATCCTGGATCTGTTAAGCTCGCATCGTAGCGCTGGTGACCGATTTGTGTTTTCAGCTTTCAATTCAGACCACACACAAACATTTCAGCTCTGCTTTTGTGTGTCTTTGATCACATATAACCTATTTAACAGCCAAAGTTATTTTAGTTCACCTCCCAGCTTCCCCGTGGCGTCTGCTTTCCTCTGATAACAAAGTGAGCGCCAGTCTACAATTATGTCTAAAGTTCACCACTCCTCAAGATGCTTTGTCGCCCGCCTTGTTGAGCCGTCAAACCGAGACATGCGGAGATGAAATATTAGGTTGTAAACCACGTATCCAATCAAAGGCTCAGCTGGCCCGTTGGCAGAAATGTGATGGTCTATTGGTTCTTGTTTTTTTATTTGGACAGATGATGTTTACATGAGAGTCGAGCCGAGTCAAGACTGTGATTCAGCAAACAGGATGCATGTGTTTTCAGTCACCTGTCTGGAGTTTCCCTTCATTTTGCCTTCAAACTCATCAATTCCTTTGAAATAGTAAAAAAAAAGTTTGGTAAAAATGAATTCCCCTGACGACTCATAAGAAACAAACAGGAGATGACATGTTTTATTTTCTATCCTCCACAAAGTTGTTTGAGCTTTACCTCTAACTGCTTAAAACGTTACTAGTGTCAGGACCTGTCATTCAGGCCTGACTTTATTCTGTATTTTTTTCTATTTCTGTATCAAGTTCCTTTTCTGCGCTCTTATTTTAGTTGTACTTCCTGTTTGCCTTCGCCACTCTTCTGGCCTGAGCAATGTCTCCCTCACCTGTCCCTGATTCGTAATCTGGGCTCACCTGTCCCTGATTCGTTCTGATCAGTTTTTACCTTGAAAATCAGTATTTACCTTAAAAATAAAGTATATATATATATATATATATATATATATATATATATATATATATATATATATATATATATATATATATATATATATATATATATATACCACGTTAAACCCAGATTCCGAACTAACAAAGGTCTTAACTCATTCTCTTTCTATGCCACAACAATGTGGAATGCGCTCCCAACAGGTATAAAAGAAAGGGCATCTCTATCCTCCTTCAAAACCGCAATAAAAGTTCACCTCCAGGCAGCTACCAGGCAGCTAAACTAACACCCTCCCCGGATTGCTAATAATCAAATGTAAACAATCAAATACAGATACTTTTTCTTATGCCTTCTGATCTCTCTCTCTCTCTCTCTCTCTCTCTCTCTCTCTCTCTCTCTCTCTCTCTCTCTCTCTCTCTCTCTATGTCAGGGGTGGGCAATTAATTTTTACCGGGGGCCGCATGAGCAACCCGAGCACTGCTGGAGGGCCACATCGACAATATTTCAATTAAATTTTGCTCAATATTATTTTTGATATATACCGTAAGATAAATAATAATAATAATAATAATAATAATAATAATAATAATAGTAATACTTCAACATAGTGTGTGTAACAGCATTCCATGACTAATATATATAAATTAACATTAATAATAAATGACAGTAAAATAAGCACACGTATGTCTGAGGAGTCATAGTGTAACTTTGTGTGGTGTTTGAGTTGTCCGACTTTTTGTGTGGCCTTAAACGCACCAGTGGTTTAGTGCTATGCGTGTTGGTGACAGATGACAAGTTGGTTTTGGCCTGGTTTGTACGGCAGAAAATGACTAGTTTTTCGAGATAGAATTGTTTTACTCATGTTTTTGGTGTGGTTATGTCCGAATATAAACAGTTTTGTTCAATAAAGTGATCGATATAATTCCTGTCCTCGAAGCATCTCGATAGACGTTACAATAATTGAACGGTGTTGACGAACACCATTAGGGCCGCTTGTTGTCACTGTCACTCAAAGTTGCATTGCAAAATTACATAGAATAAATATGTTTATTTTGTTTATAATTCAGATGGGATTTGATTTGGTGCGCGGCATATACTTGCTGCGCGCAGCAGACGCTTGAGCTGTGCGCAATTGCGCAGGCACGCACCTTAGGTGAGGGGACGTTGCTTTGCAGTTCATGTCTTGTTGAAAACACGCCATTCCTCATCAACTTTTCTCTTTTTGGCGTCTCGGGTGTAAACCGTGCATCACTTGTCGCTGCATGTGCACCTTCACTCGCAGGTTACACACGGACACACGCCCATAAATAATACTTTTCAAAATAAAAGCAGCACAGTTGTATTGCGCGCAGGACATAGATGTTTTTTCAACTTTATTTTGTAATTGCAGTTGTTCACATTCACTCACAATCACGCACACGTCCACACGGAAGTAATACAAATAACGATTTTCAAAACAAAAGCAGCACCGTTGTATTGCACACTCGACATAGATACTTTTTAAAATGTATTTTGTAATTTATAATTGGCCTCACGCGGGCCGGACAGGGACGCACAAAGGGCCGGATGCGGCCCGCGGGCCGCAGAATGCCCAGGTCTGATATATGTCCACTACTTGCTGTCCATATCCTACCCAGCCCCCCCCCTCCCCCCCTCCACACCCCTCATTGTAAATAATGTAAATAATTCTATGTGATTATCTTGTGTGATGACTGTATTATGATGATAGTATATATCTGTATCATGAATCAATTTAAGTGGACCATGACTTAAACAAGTTGAAACTTATTCGGGTGTTACCATTTAGTGGTCAATTGTACGGAATATGTACTTCACTGTGCAACCTACTAATAAAAGTCTCAATCAATCAAATCAATCAATCAATATATATATGTATATATATATATATATATATACTTGATTTTCAAGACAAAAACTGATTTTCAAGGTAAAAACTGATTTTCAAGGTAACAATTGATTTTCAAGGTAAAAGTTGATTTTCAAGGCAAAAACTGATTTTCAAGGTAAAAACTGATTTTCAAGGTAAAAGTTGATTTTCAAGGCAAAAACTCATTTTCAAGGCAAAAACTGATTTTCAAGGTAAAAACTGATTTTCAAAGTAAAAGTTGATTATCAAGGCAAAAACTGATTTCAAGGTAAAAACTGATTTTCAAGGTAAAAACTGATTTTCAAGGTAAAAACTGATTTTCAAGGTAAAAGTTGATTATCAAGGCAAAAACTGATTTTCAAGGTAAAAGTTGATTTTCAAGGTAAAAACTGATTTTCGAAGTAAAAGTTGATTATCAAGGCAAAAACTGAATTTTAAGGTAAAAACTAATTTTCAAGGTAAAAGTTAATTATCAAGGCAAAAACTGATTTTCATGGTAACAACTGATTTTCAAGGTAAAAGTTGATTTTCAAGGTAAAAACTGATTTTCAAAGTAAAAGTTGATTTTCAAGGCAAAAACTGATTTTTCAAGGTAACAACTGATTTTCAAGGCAAAAACTGATTTTCAAGGTACAAACTGATTATCAAGGCAAAAACTGATTTTCAAGGTAAAAACTGATTTTCAAGTCAAAAACGGATTTTTAAGCCAAAAACTGATTTTCAAGGTAAAAACTGATTTTCAAGGTAAAAGTTGATTATCAAGGCAAAAACTGATTTTCAAGGTAAAAACTGATTTTCAAGTCAAAAACTGATTTTCAAGGTAAAAACTGATTTTCAAAGTAAAAGTTGATTTTCAAGGTAAAAACTGATTTTCAAAGTAAAAGTTGATTTTTCAAGGCAAAAACTGATTTTCAAAGTAAAAACTGCTTTTCAAGGTAAAAGTTGATTATCAAGGCAGAAACTGATTTTCAAGGTAAAAACTAATTTTCAAGTCAAAAACTGATTTTCAAGGTAAAAACTGATTTTCAAAGTAAAAGTTGATTTTTCAATGCAAAAACTGAATTTTAAGGTAAAAACTGATTTTCAAGGTAAAAGTTGATTATCAAGGCAAAAACTGATTTTCAAGGTAAAAACTGTATATTTATATAGCAAAGTTTAACTACTAATAGGGATGTAATGGTATTGTAAATATATATGTATTTTGGTTTCACAGTCTTCTCAATAAAACCGTGACATGTGACAATATCCAACGAAAACTTGGTGAGTGTACTTTCTTCTGGCGATTTAGCATTGGCCGGGTTATTTTATTTGGCTTAAAAATACATGTTTGTAGTAATAAATATTATTAGAACATTTCAGAAATATGTGTGTTCGATTACAGTAACCATTTCACTGTTGTTGTTGTTCAGTCTGTTAAAGCTTGCTCCAATCAATACAAACTTAAGTGTTATTTTGGTATAAAAGATTGTTGTTGCGTCACAATCAATGCTTTGTTGTGTGAGACAAAAAAAGCGTCTTAATGTGTGTATTTTTGCATGCGTGTCTATGTGTGTGTGTATGTTTGTGCGTACGTGCGCGCACCCATATAACAGCGTATTGGCGATTACTCTTGAAAATATGGCTTTACCGCAGTTTGCACTATATTTTTATATGATTGGCAAACTTGCCTTTTCAATCTGGTATGAAATTAATATGCAGATTTAAGGACTGCGATTGCAATAAGAAACATATGTTTATTGTACCGTAAGATTGTTTGTTAAAATAAAGCTAATAATGCCATTTTTTGCGGTGCCCCTTATTTAGAAAAGTACCGAAAAGTATCGAAATACATTTTGGTACTGGTACCGGTACTAAAATATTGGTATCGGGACAACACTCGTAGGAAGGAAGAGGGAGGGTCTAAGTCCAGTCCAAATGTACTGCATTTCTGAATTAGACGGAGTGCGGCGTCAAAGGCTGCTTGGGGGAGGTACAGAAGGTTTTGGATTCATCATTATTGCTGTAAATAAAATATATTTTAGTGGTGGTGAAATGAAGGTACCCTTAAAGGCCTACTGAAAGCCACTACTAGCGACCACGCAGTCTGATAGTTTATATATCAATGATGAAATCTTAACATTGCAACACATGCCAATACGGCCGGCAATTTGTTTAATGAACAATGGAGACTGCAAAGAAGAAAGTTGTAGGTGGGATCGGTGTATTAGCGGCGGACTACAGCAACATAACCAGGAGGACAGAGATGGATAGCAGACGCGCTAGCCGCCGAACTCACCTTAACTTCCTCCGTCTCGCCGACCGCATCTGTGACCGCATCTGGGACCGCATCTGTGATCGGGTGAAGTCCTTCGTCGCACCGTCGATCGCTGGAACGCAGGTGAGCACGGGTGTTGATGAGCAGATGAGGGCTGGCTGGCGTATGTGGATAGCTAATGTTTTTAGCATAGCTCTGTGAGGTCTGGTTGCTAAGTTAGCTATAATGGCGTCGTTAGCAACAGCATTGTTAACCTTCGCCAGGCTGGAAAGTATTAACCGTGTATTTACATGTCCATGGTTTAATAGTATTGTTGATTTTCTGTCTATCCTTCCAGTCAGGGATTTATTTATTTTGTTTCTATCTGCATTTGAGCCCGATGCTATCACGTTAGCTCAGTAGCTAAAGAGCTTCGCCGATGTATTGTCGTGGAGATAAAAGTCACTGTAAATATCCATTTCGCGTTCTCGACTCTCATTTTCAAGAGGATATAGTATCCGAGGTGGTTTAAAATACAAATCCGTGATCCACAATAGAAAAAGGAGAGAGTGTGGAATCCAATGAGCCAGCTTGTACCTAAGTTACGGTCAGAGCGAAAAAAGATATGTCTTGCACTGCATTCTAGTCCGTCACTCTAACGTTCCTCATCCACAAATCTTTCATCCTCGCTCAAATTAATGGGGTAATCGTCGCTTTCTCGGTCCGAATCGTTCTAGCTGCATTGAAAACAATAGGAAAATATGAGGAGGCGATCAACTGACTACGTCACGCTACTTCCGGTAGGGGCAAGGCTTTTTTTTAATCAGAGACCAAAAGTTGCGAACTTTATCGTCATTGTTCTCTACTAAATCCTTTCAGCAAAAATATGGCAATATCGCGAAATGATCATGTATGACACATAGAATGGATCTGCTATCCCCGTTTAAATAAAAATATTTTATTTTAGTAGGCCTTTAAGCTGGGTCTAGATTGCACAAAAGGGCGTGAATGTTTTTTTTGGGTTTTTTTGCTATTGTTTTGTTTGACCTCCCCAAAGACCCTTTTCCTGCCCAGTTGCTTAGTGTAGGGTCATGGAAAGCTTTTCCTGTTCTTGCTTTTCTACTTTTCCTCGACTCTTTTGTTTGAACCATCATATGAGCACACAAAGCAGGATGGATGGTCACGAATGGCAAACGTGTCTGTCGGCAGGGAAGTATGAAAAGACGAGCAGCCGTCAACTTTTCCCAAACATGTCCTTACAGGATTCGGGGGGTCAGTTGGAATGACCTCACTTTGTACAACTGTTTTGAGAAGAACTCACGCATCATTCTTCAAAGCTAAATTACTCTTTAAAAAGCAAGGTGGTAGAGAAAGAAATGTCAGGAGGAACGATTAACTTGAGCTTGTAATTCCGAGGTATGAGTCAGTGCGGAGAAATGACGTGAACTACGAGAGTATGCAATAAGTCACTGCATCAGCAAAATATATGGAACAGTGGAAGTAAAAACTACAGAATCATTTCACTGTTTGATTATATTATGATTCTGAGGGCTGTGATTCCATTTAATCATCATTCCAGATCCAAAACGTCCTGATATTGATGTACTTTTTTAGGAAACAGAATCAGAAATAAAGTTAAAGTACCAATGATAGTCACACACACACTAGGTGTGGCGAAATTATTCTCTGCATTTGACCCATCACCCTTGATCACCCCGTGGGAGGTGAGGGGAGCAGTGGGCAGCAATCATTTTTTTGGTGATTTAACCCCCAATTCCAACCCTTGATGCTGAGTGCCAAGCAGGGAGGTAATGGGTCCCATTTTTATAGTCTTTGGTATGACTCGGCCGGGGTTTGAACTCACGACCTACCCATCTCAGGGCGGACACTCTAACCACTAGGCCACTGAGTAGTAAAATACTTTAATAACCCCCGAGGGGGGGACACAGGTCCGGTGGCCATGGATGAAGTGCTGGCTGTCTAGAGTCGGGACCCGGGGTGGACCGCTCGCCTGTGCATCGGTTGGGGACATCTCTGCGCTGCTGACCCGTCTCCGCTCGGGATGGTCTCCTGCTGGCCCTACTATGGACTGGACTCTCACTATTATGTTAGATCCACTATGGACTGGACTCTCACTATTATGTTAGATCCACTATGGACTGGACTCTCACTATTATGTTGGATCCACTATGGACTGAACTCTCACTATTATGTTAGATCCACTATGGACTGGACTCTCACTATTATGTTAGAGACGCTGACGCATATTGTTATCTAGCCAACCCATGCAAAGTCTCGCGATAAGCGATCCATGACTCTATAACCGATTCAGCTAGGAATTAATGGATTATTCGCATTGATTGAGGAGTCTGCTACCGATGCAATCTAATCGCTCACTTGTTGAATCGAATACTCTGTCGCATCGGTTCATCGTTCACAACCCTAGTAAACACTGCAGTGCGTGGGACGTCATGGAGTCATGTCCACATGTGGGTCGGATTGCATTCACATTAGAAATGGCCTTTTTTTCTGTCATGTGAAGAGCCACTAAAAAGATTGGATTTGACAAAAAAAACAAAAACGAATTAGTGTGAATGTAGCGTTAGACTAGATCATTTACAAAATAAGGGAAATTGTCGAATCAACAAGTGCAACTGCTATTCAATAGAGGATTTAGCTCTCCAGTCAACAAATCTTGTGGATATCTTGAAGTAAACATTTGGGACAGAACAATGGCGGTGGTTAGCTGTGACCAAGTCCTCACCCTCAAACCCATGCCTAACCCTTTTATCCCGTGACCAAACATAAGAATTGGGTGTCGTGTATATATATATTGTGACATTTTTGCTCACATTTTCTATTAGATTAATTTTAAGATATAAAACTTTATGTACACAAAAATATCTATTACTTTGAAATATAGATGACAAATCTGTTAAAATCTGTACTCATTAGCCCTTTTGGGACAGCCCTAGGGACACCTGTAAGTAAGTACACTACCGTTCAAAAGTTTGGGGTCACCCACACAATTTTGTGGAATAGCCTTCATTTCTAAGAACAAGAATAGACTGTCGAGTTTCAGATGAAAGTTCTCTTTTTCTGGCCATTTTGAGCGTTTAATTGACCCCACAAATGTGATGCTCCAGAAACTCAATCTGCTCAAAGGAAGGTCAGTTTTGTAGCTTCTGTAACGAGCTAAACGGTTTTCAGATGTGTGAACATGATTGCACAAGGGTTTTCTAATCATCAATTAGCCTTCTGAGCCAATGAGCAAACACATTGTACCATTAGAACACTGGAGTGATAGTTGCTGGAAATGGGCCTCTATACATCTACGTAGATATTGCACCAATTTGCAGCTAGAATAGTCATTTACCACATTAGCAATGTATAGAGTGTATTTCTTTAAAGTTAAGACTAGTTTAAAGTTATCTTCATTGAAAAGTACAGTGCTTTTCCTTCAAAAATAAGGACATTTCAATGTGACCCCAAACTTTTGAACGGTAGTGTAAGTAAGTAAATTGTATTTATAAAGCTTTTTTCACAGATAAAATCACAAAGCATAGGTGAAGTAAAACAACAATTCAATTTAAAACAACAGGGGCAATGTCATAAAAAGGATACAAAGTGGATTAAAAATGATAGTTAAAAGGTGCATTAACTAAAAGCTTTACTCAAAAGAGAAGTTTTCAAATGTTTCAAACACAGTCAAGATCACAGAGGGACTGGTGCAAGTTGTTCCAGAGTCTGGGAGCTATCGCCTGGACTGCCAGGTCTCCACGGGTTTTAAAACGAGTTTTTGGGATCTTTAGAAGACCCTGGCCTGAAGACCAGAGGTTGCGCCCTGAAGAATAGGGGCATAGCAAGTAGGGTTGGGTATCGAGTATCGATTGGAACCGGGACTAACTTTCCGATTCTCCCGGAATCGTTCAAAAGTTTAAATTTCGATTCCTATTTTCGATGCTGTCACGCCAATTTAGTCCGCCGACCGGAAAAAAATATGTCCGCCGAACCGGAAGAAGAAGCCGCTGAACACCAACGAAGAAGCGCCCACCCCCGGAAGTGTTAGCATAGCCGAGCGAGTCAGTCAAGCTCAAGCATGGATAGCGGGCGTCGGCGGTCGAAAGTGTGGCTTCACTTTACAAAAAAAATTGAAATAACTGCGAAATAACAGAGCTCCATGTCCATCAAGAAACGAGTGGAGAGAGAGCTGCAGATGTACCAGGACGTTCCACCGATACTTATGTCTGACGACCCTGCTGCATGGTGGTGGTCCGGTGGAACCAACAAAAGACTTATCCTTTGCTGTCAGATCTAGCTTTCTCCTATTTATGCGTTCAAGCTTCTTCCACACCCAGCGAACGTGTATTTTCCACAGCAGGAGACACTATCTGTCCAGAACGCTCACGCATCCTGCCTGAAAAGGCGGATATGGTCATTTTCCGAAACAAGAACTGTCTCTGATTTATTTATACTGTACCTGCTGCTAATCTGGACTGGGTTTTGCAAGTTGTTTCTTATTGTTTATTTGCTTTTCTGCACCAGGTTAGCCCATCAGTGGGAGCACGGTAACATTTTTAAGTACCTGCAGCATCATACACTTATGTGTAAAGGTGTTTTCATGAGGTTTCCTGCAGCATCATACACTTATGTGTAAAGGTGTTTTCATGAGGTTTCCTGCAGCATCATACACTTATGTGTAAATGTGTTTTCATGGGGTTTCCTGCAGCATCATACACTTATGTGTAAATGTGTTTTCATGAGGTTTCCTGCAGCATCATACACTTATGTGTAAAGGTGTTTTCATGAGGTTTCCTGCAGCATCATACACTTATGTGTAAAGGTGTTTTCATGAGGTTTCCTGCAGCATCATACACTTATGTGTAAAGGTGTTTTCATGAGGTTTCCTGCAGCATCATACACTTATGTGTAAATGTGTTTTCATGAGGTTTCCTGCAGCATCATACACTTGTGTGTGTAAATGTGTTTTCATGAGGTTTTCAAAAATAAAGCTCTCTTGAGGAAAGTGTACCCCTGGGAAAATGTATTCATCATTTATAATATTTATATTCAAGTTCATAGATTTAATATTTATATTCTAGTTGAAAACAGCCCTGTGAGGAATTTATAGTAAAGTTCATTAAAAGTTAATAGAATTAAAATTGATGGAGAATGTCAGACTATTTCATTCAGAAAGACTGTAGGTTAGCTAGCTCATTTAAAATATCCTAAACTTTTTTTTGACCCTGCCTCTTAAAAGAATCGGGATCGAGAACCGTCAGGAATCGGAATCGAAACAAAGAATCGGAATCAGAATCGTTCGAATTCAAACGATGCCCAACCCTAATAGCAAGTCAATGATGTACTGAGGGGCCCCACCATGCAACGCATGGAATGTCAGGACTAAAATCTTAAACTCAATGCGGAATTGAACTGGAAGCCAATGAAGACTTGATAAAACAGGGGTGATATTAATCAGCATCTTCAATATGCCTTGGAAGTTCTCACTTTTGAGGTGGATAGATTATTTCAGCATTATTTCAGTGCTCACTAATACAGATTTTGACCGATTGGTGAACAATATTTGACAGAAAATTGTATTTTGTGTACGTTGAAGTTGCAAGTCCCTTTGAGTTCAGCTCAGTAAAAATTAATGTGTTGCATTTATATTTTGTTCAGTCTGTGAACTCTTCAGAAATTTTGGATTAAGTTTAGCAAAGGTCTGCATGTTGGTGATAGGACACAAATACCGGTAAGTGGCATTAGACTGTCATACAAAGGTTTTGTCAGTCCATGCGGAAAAAACCCAAAATGTCTGATTGGGTCAAACTGACCCGTAGCAGGAGTTCACTTTACCGTCTGCAATATCATATCCTCTGATTTCCTCCAAATCTATAATCATTTTCATGATCAAAGTGCAAAACCAGACCCCTAACGTCTTGGCTTGATTTCATGTTCCCTGGCATAACATGAAACAAAAAGAAAGGTTCAAATTAAAATGTGCAAAGGATTCACAGTTAATGGCTCCTTCACAGACCATGACATGTGAATGTCCCTGAGTTGAGATCAGAGGGAATCCACCTCCCTAATCTTCCTCTCAGTGTGTCAAAAGGGATTGCTTGTTTCATACATTTCGCTACTTGCCAAACAACAGGCGAGACAGGTCTGTACATGCTCCCGTGGAACCGTCAACATAGAGAATGCGCTGAACTGAAGGGTCAGAGAACGCCGTCTGACTCGCTGACTGCAGACATGTGTGAGAAACAGTGGGTGTGTCTCGGTGTGAGTGAAAGTGAAGGTAAGGTACGGAAATGCAAACGGGCTTGTTTTGGATTTGTTTCCAATCTGTTCAGCTGCGTTAACATAGAGCTGGCCTTTGGCCATTCCAATTGAAAACAAGACGCTGTATGCTCTGTTGAGTATTAAACTCTGCGACTGTTTTATTTTTGGATATTGACTACGTTGGGGTTCCGGTCAGAGAACACACAGTCATCATTTGGACTCTTCCAACTTTAAAACAGATGTTTATTGGGATAAGGTAAACATCTGTTCAGTATTTTAAAGGCCTACAGAAAGCCACTACTACCGACCACGCAGTCTGATAGTTTATATATCAATGATGAAATCTTAACATTGCAACACATGCCAATACGGCCGGGTTAACTTATAAAGTGCAATTTTAAATTTCCCGCTAAACTTCCGGTTGAAAACGTCTATGTATGATGACGTATGCGCGTGACGTCAATGGTTGAAACGGAAGTATTCGGACACCATTGTATCCAATACAAAAAGCTCTGTTTTCATCTCAAAATTCCACAGTATTCTGGACATCTGTGTTGGTGAATCTTTTTCAATTTGTTTAATGAACAATGAAGACTGCAAAGAAGAAAGTTGTAGGTGGGATCGGTGTATTAGCGTCTGGCTGCAGCAACACAACCAGGAGGACTTTGACTTGGATAGCAGACGCGCTATCCGACGATAGCCGCCGACCGCACGGATGATCACCTCCTGGTACCCTAGCACCTCCAAAACCCTCAAATCTAAACTCCAAACATCTCAGAACAAGCTAGTCAGGTTACTTCTAGACCTCCACCCCAGATCCCACCTCACTCCTACCCACTTCTCTAAAGTGGGCTGGCTCAAGGTGGAGGACAGAGTTAAACAACTTGCACTGAGCCTAGTCTATAAAATCCGCTACACCTCCCTGATACCGAAGTACATGTCAAACTACTTCCTTAACGTAAATGACCGCCATAACCACAACACCAGGGGGTGCTCCACTAACCACGTTAAACCCAGATTCCGAACTAACAAAGGTCTTAACTCATTCTCTTTCTATGCCACATCAATGTGGAATGCGCTCCCAACAGGTATAAAAGAAAGGGCATCTCTATCCTCCTTCAAAACCGCAATAAAAGTTCACCTCCAGGCAGCTACAACCCTAAACTAACACCCTCCCCGGATTGCTAATAATCAAATGTAAACAATCAAATGCAGATACTTTTTCTTTTTCTTATGCCTTCTGATCTCTCTCTCTCTCTCTCTCTCTCTCTCTCTCTATGTCCACTACTTGATGTCCATACCCCCCCCCCCCCACCCCTCCACACCCCTGATTGTAAATAATGTAAATAATTCAATGTGATTATCTTGTGTGATGACTGTATTATGATGATAGTATATATGATAGTATATATCTGTATCATGAATCAATTTAAGTGGACCCCGACTTAAACAAGTTGAAAAACTTATTCGGGTGTTACCATTTAGTGGTCAATTGTACGGAATATGTACTTCACTGTGCAACCTACTAATAAAAGTCTCAATCAATCAATCAATCGGGTGAAGTCCTTCGTCCTTCCGTCGATCGCTGGAACGCAGGTGAGCACGGGTGTTGATGAGCAGATGAGGGCTGGCGTAGGTGGATAGCTAATGTTTTTAGCATAGCTCTGTGAGGTCCCGTTGCTAAGTTAGCTTCAATAGCGTCGTTAGCAACAGCATTGTTAAGTTTCGCCAGGCTGGAAAGCATTAACCATGTAGTTACATGTCCATGGTTTAATAGTATTGTTGATTTTCTGTCTATCCTTCCAGTCAAGAGTTTATTTATTTTGTTTCTATCTGCAGTTAAGCACGATGCTATCACGTTAGCTCCGTAGCTAAAGTGTTTTGCCGATGTATTGTCGTGGAGATAAAAGTCACTGCGAATGTCCATTTTGCGTTCTCGACTCTCATTTTCAAGAGGATATAGTATCCGAGGTGGTTTAAAATACAAATCCGTGATCCACAATAGAAAAAGGAGAGAGTGTGGAATCCAATGAGCCAGCTTGTACCTAAGTTACGGTCAGAGCGAAAAAAAGATACGTCCTGCACTGCACTCTAGTCCTTCACTCTCACGTTCCTCATCCACAAATCTTTCATCTTGGCTCAAATTAATGGGGTAATCGTCGCTTTCTCAGTCCGAATCGCTCTCGCTGCTGGTGTAAACAATGGGGAAATGTGAGGAGCATTTCAACCTGTGACGTCACGCTACTTCCGGTACAGGCAAGGCTTTTTTTTATCAGCGACCAAAAATCGCGAACTTTATCGTCTATGTTCTCTACTAAATCCTTTCAGCAAAAATATGGCAATATCGCGAAATGATCAAGTATGACACATAGAATGGATCTGCTATCCCCGTTTGAATAAAAAAATATTATTTCAGTAGGCCTTTAACATAAAAGTGTTTGATTGTGAGGCATTGAAAGCCACAAAATGCAACGGGTCCATCAGACCCACAAACGCTGGCTGAGTAACAACAATATGAACATTACACAAGGGTTAACCAGCTAGTGACTTTGAAGAGACGTTAAAATGTATTTCATAACAACAAATAGAGGCTGCAGAGGGAAGTGCATAAAAAAAAGCGAGTCAGAGTTGAATCTACTCCGTGTTTTGATAACACAGTCACCAAATCATGGGAATCTTTGCTTGGGCACTTGAGTCTGCGGAATGGTACACGGACAAACTGACTAGTTTGTTCGGCGCGATGTTTGGACGTACGCTAACCAAGGCGATATCGGAAAATTGGGGTACACTTTTGGCAAAACATTTAATCGAAAACAGAGTCCTCCAAAAATGGGAGGCATATACCAAAGACTATAAAAATGGGACCCATTACCTCCCTGCATCAAGGGTTGGAATTGGGGGTTAAATCACCAAAAATGATTCCCGGGCGCGGCCACCGCTGCTGCTCACTGCTCCCCTCACCTCGCAGGGGGTGATCAAGGGTGATGGGTCAAATGCAGAGAATCATTTCGCCTCACCTAGTGTGTGTGTGTGTGTGTCATTAACCGTGGTCCGGACCATGTTTTGTGTTTTCTGTTAGTTTTGGACTCCTTTAGTTCCTGTTTGTGCACCTCTGAGCTGCTTATTATTTTCACCTGCCTCTTGTGTTCGGGACGCTCACCTGTTGCTCATCAGAGACACTATTTAAGCCTGCCTTTGCCGGTCACTCGTCCTGGCTTCTTTGTTTGCGTCACGCTACTACTACGTACGTTTTGCTTGTCTTTAGTCTGTGCTAAGCAGTAGGGTTGGGTATCGTTTGAATTCGAACGATTCCGATTCCGATTCTTTGTTTCGATTCCGATTCTCGATTCCGATTCTTCTTGTGCCATGCCGGGATCAATGTGTTTGACAGGTAGTCCCTGGAAGGTGGTATGTATTTTGGGTTGAGAGGTTTCACCATATCCCTGCAAACATAAACAAACATGTAATGTTGCCGTTACTGTTTAGCCCAGTATCAATTAGCTTAGCTCTAACGTTATTGCTTAACAAACCTAAATGTTGGAGATTCCACCTCTGAAAAGGGATGCAGTCTTTTGACTGTGTGCAGTGACCTTTCTGTGGCACTCTTCCGTCTGTGGCACCGACATCTTCCCCATTGCCGCTACGGTGAACGGAGTACGCTGAGCACATCACGGAGCCTGGCTAGCAGGTTGTAAATTGTCTATGAAAAAATAAGCGGGCTAATTTGTTAGCTGCCTCGACGTTGGTGCAAAACACATTATTTATCGCATATATATTGTTTTACTTACCGGATTCGGACTGCGGTGCAGTCACCGAGGTGCCAGGCTGGGCGTCGGAGGAAGAGGCGTCGGAGGGCGGTCGGCGCAGCGCGTCGAAGACGGGACACGCATTTATTTGTACTCCATGAACTCGGAGGTGCTTCATCATGTTCGACGTGCACCCTCCTAAGCACGAAACAGTCCTGTCGCACGTGTTACATTTCGCCGATATTTCATTTTTTTTAGTAAAATAAAGCCACATTTTCGACCGCCGACGCCCGCTATCCATGCTTGACTGACTCGCTCGGCTACATAGGCTCGGCTATGCTAACACTTCCGGCGGTGGGCGCTTCTTCGTTGGTGTTCAGCGGCTTCTTCTTCCGGTCGGCGGACTTATTCTTTTTTTCCGGTCGGCGGACTGGGTATCGAAACTAGGAATCGAAATTTAAACTTTTGAACGATTCCGGGAGAATCGGAAAGTTAGTCCCGGTTCCAATCGATACTCGATACTCGATACCCAACCCTACTAAGCAGTAGCCTTAGCTTCAAGTGCGATCGGTTTGTTTCCTGTTTTGTACCTCGTTGAGTGTTTTTTAAGATTAAATCATGTTCCTACCTGCAAGTCCTGTCCGGAGTCGTCCGTTTGCATCCCGGGAGAACTAACCACGCAGCACCATGCGACCCGGTCGTGACAGTGTGACAATCGTTGGTACTTTAACTTTTAACTTTATACACAAACCGAGCTGTGCTTCCATTGCAATCCAAACATAGCTCACCTCAGTCAGATATGCGCACCTTTTGCGTGTTCCAATTATGTCACTTCAGTGACACTCTTCATCTTAGGTCTGTATTTTTTTTGTGGACACCCCCACCCTAACCTACAAATCTGGTTTTATTACAAACAATTATCCCTTATCCATTGAGTTTCAAGACAAGGCCATTCCCATGATGTGCATCAGCAAGTCCTTGTAATGCGGTCTTTGGCCCCAGGGAGCCCCACCATTCTCTTCTAATCCCTCTTAATGCAGGACAGAGAGGGGGATGAAGAGGACAGTAGAGGAGGGCGAGCAAAGATGGAGAGAGTTGTGGATGAGAAATACAAAAGGGAGGGAAGGGTTAGTCAAAGGATGAATGCATCGAAGAGATATTAAATTCCATTCTCTTGTACCACAGGGGGGGTAAGGTTCAAAGGTCGGCATGATTACATGACTCAAGTATCCGTGGCTTTGCAGTGTGCATGGCCTGTGACCCCATTTGTTACTTTTACGTATATGCTGAAGAGGAACATCAGCAACCTGCCAAATTGTCACAAATTACTCATGAATAATTAGAAACTTACTAATGATCCCTCAAGTATTTCTTTTAATGAAAAACATTGTTATCCAGTCTCTTCAGCCCCAGTCTTTTATCCGAAACCAGGGATTTTCCCCCCTAGAACTATTATTTTGAACTGGTATTTAAAGGCCTACTGAAAGCCACTACTACCGACCACGCAGTCTGATAGTTTATATATCAATGATGAAATCTTAACATTGCAACACATGCCAATACGGCCGGGTTAACTTATAAAGTGCCATTTTAAATTTCCCAGGAAATATCCGGTGGACGTGAAGTTAAATGATAAAATATAACCTCACTCGCGCAAAAACGATGCGTGATTACCCGGGAGAGTCTAGATACCAATGTCCTTGACCCAGCCACACACAAAGAAGTTGTAGACCTCCATGCTTTTCCAAGTTTTCATCTGTTTTGTCGCATGGAATGGCATCTGGAGCACAAGTTTTGTTAGTTATTTGTTGCAAGTCTTGTTTGTTCTATGCCATAGTTTGGTTAGTTGTTTCATGTCTATAGTTTCATGTCCTAAGTTTTTGCCTTAGCTTCTAGCACGCTTGCCTTTGGTTAGTTTTCTGGTTTTTTTACCCTTTTGAGTTTTGAATAATTAAATATGTTCCTACCTTCACGCCTTGTCCGGAATAGTCCGATTGGTTCCCGGGAGAACAAACCTCGCAATAAGCTGCGAAAAAAAACCCCGTCATGACACAAAATTCCGATTGACCACCAATACATCGTGATAGTAAGCAGGATTCTTGTCAAATCTACGACACAACAACAAAAAGCAAGAGAGTGCTCAGAGTGGTGTGGATTTAAGGTGATTTGAGGTGAGCTAAAAAAAAAAAAAAAAAGAAGCCATTCCTTGATGCAGAAATAATGAAAGACTGCATGACTGGAGTGATGGACACAAGGTTTGAAGGCAAACAAAAAAGGAAATGACAGCTAAAATTAAGCAAATCCCCCTCTCTGATTCCACAGCCACCAGACGCAGGAAGTACCGACTGTGCTAGCTTTGAGATGGAATTTTAAAAAATGCGGAGGGTCTTTTTTCCAGCTGTGGATTAGTCCACTGATAATGCTCAGTTAGGGGTATTTGTGAAGTATGACTATATGATGTTAAAGTTAAAGTAGCAATGATTGTCACACACACACTAGGTGTGGCGAAAAATTATTCTTACTTTGTAACGCGTTAGTCCCAACACTGTAAACGGCACCCACAAAATAAATTAAAAAATGTAAAAAAAAGTTTTCCATATGTTAGTTGCAGATTAGCTTAATTGTTTCCAAATGTTGCATGTCACACGGCAGTAAAACGGCTGACCAAACAAAACAGAAGTCTTTGTCATGGACCCACTTGCTGCGGAAGCTAGCTCTCCAATCAGCAGACTCAATAACTTTTTGGTGAATTTCCCAAAACTGAAACAATACAAAAAGAATGCCATGGTAAGTTAATGATACTAACAAAGACACACGTAAACGTGTTAGCATAGTAGCTAATGGTAATGGCGCTAGCTTCATTACATTACCGTAGCACATACAAATATGCATAAAACTTACTTAGTAAAAATGTGTTTTAGTCATGCTGTAAAACTTACAAACGGTGCTTGGAGTGATGAATGAAGAACCCATAGGTGTAGGAACGCTATGGATGGCTGGAAGACCAAATGGCAAATGTAAATAGGTTTAAAAATAAATAAAAAAGCCTCAACCGAAGGGCAAAGCAGCCACTGCAGCACCTGCAGTGAGCAAACTCATCCAAAAGATGGCGCTGTAGCACAAACAATAATCAATCAATGTTTATCAATCAATGTTTATTTATATAGCCCTAAATTACAAGTGGATGACTCTGCCTTGCTGGTATCCGGCAAGGACAAGTCACAGGTGGAGAAAATCCTCAGTGCTGAGCTCTGTAGAACTTGCACCTGGCTCGCTGACAACAAGCTATCCATACACTTGGGTAAAACGGAATCCATCCTGTTTGGGTCCCACATCAACCTTAAGAAAGTCAATGACTTCACTATAAAAGTGGGTGACATTGTTATCACCAGGAAAGATGAGGTCACCTACCTAGGTTCCATTCTAGAGGCTAACCTTTCCTGTGATAAAATGGCAACCAAGGTAATCAAAAAGGTTAACCAACGAACGAGATTTCTCTACGGAATCTCCTCTCTGGTCAACAAAAGCACCGTGAGGATTCTAGCGGGAACTCTCGTTCAACCCTTTATCGATTACACATGCACCTCCTGGTACCTTAGCACCTCCATAACCCTCAAATCTAAACTCCAAACATCCCAGGACAAGCTAGTCAGATTACTTCTAGACCTCCACCTCACTCCTACCCACTTTGGAAAAGTGGGTAGGAGTGAGGTAAAACAACTTGCACTGAGCCTAGTCTATAAAATCCGCTACACCTCCCTGATACCGAAGTACATGTCAAACTACTTCCTTAACGTAAATGACCGCCATAACCACAACACCAGGGAGAGCTCCACTAACCACGTTAAACCCAGATTCCGAACTAACAAAGGTCTTAACTCATTCTCTTTCTATGCCACAACAATGTGGAATGCGCTCCCAACAGGTGTAAAAGAAAGGGCATCTCCATCCTCCTTCAAAACCGCAATAAAAGTTCACCTCCAGGCAGCTACAACCCTAAACTAACACCCTCCCCGGATAGCTAATAATCAAATGTAAACAATCAAATGCAGATACTTTTTCTTATGCCTTCTGATCTCTCTCTCTCTCACTCTCTCACTCTCTCTCTCTCTCTCTCTCTCTCTCTCTCTCTCTCTCTCTCTCTCTCTCTCTCTCTATGTCCACTACTTGCTGTCCATATCCTACCCCCCCCCCCCCCCTCCACACCCCTCATTGTAAATAATGTAAATAGTTTAATGTGGTTATCTTGTGTGATGACTGTATTATGATGATAGTATATATCTGATAGTATATATCTGTATCATGAATCAATTTAAGTGGACCCCGACTTAAACAAGTTGAAAAACTTATTCGGGTGTTACCATTTAGTGGTCAATTGTACGGAATATGTACTTTACTGTGCAACCTACTAATAAAAGTCTCAATCAATCAAAAAAAAAACCTCTAGGGGAGACCGGATGCAATGGACGTCGAGTGGGTGTAGCATAATATAGTGAAAGTCCTTTCCATAGTGGATCTAACATAATAGTGAAAGTCCAGTCCATAGTGGATCTAACATAATAGTGAGAGTCCAGTCCATAGTGGATCTAACAAAATAGTGAGAGTCCAGTCCATTGTGGGGCCAGCAGGAGACCATCCCGAGCGGAGACGGGTCAGCAGTGCAGAGATGCACAGGCGAGCGGTCCACCCCGGGTCCCGACTCTGGACAGCCAGCACTTCATCCATGGCCACCGGACCTGTGCCTCCAGGCAGATCAACTGGATTTTGAAAAAAGAAGGGTTCGGTGAATGCGCATATGAAACTGGTGGGGTTCGGTACCTCCAACAAGGCTAAGAACCACTGGGCTAGAGTATACAAATGAGTTTTAAGATAGGACTTAAATGCTTCTACTGAGGTAGCATCTCTAACTGTTACCGGGAGGGCATTCCATAGTACTGGAGCCCCAATAGAAAACGCTCTATAGCCCGCAGACTTTTTTTGGGGGGCTCTGGGAATCACTAATAAGCCGGAGTTCTTTGAACGCAGATTTCTTGCCGGGACATATGGTACAATACAATCAAGATAGGATGAAGCTAGACCGTGTAGTATTTTAACACACCTATTCCGTGTGTTTGCTTGTTTGTTACGAGCAACATCAGATAAAAAAAAAAAATTATGAATGAATCATCTGGGATTAGCCCTGAGTTTTACAACACTTTCAATAAAGGTTAGATAACACACATTTATCACGTGTAGGTTATCCGGGGGTTGTACTGTGTTTGTGTGGCTAGTGTTGATGTCGGGTGCTGTTAGGCCACACTGTGCTCAACTGTACTTAACTCCACATCAACAGGAAACGGTAAAGCTTGTAAAGTACCACTTTGAGCAGCTTTAGTGCCTGAATCATCTTTGATAGATGTTCTGCTCGTGAAAGGTAAGGGGAATGTGTTTATATTCGTTAATGTGTGATTGTCCAATCCGGGCTGGAGACACCGGGGAGAGTTTTTTTTAGACAAACTCTTGTGCTTAATTATAGTTGTTGAACACAGATCAGACTGCAGAGACATTGACATTGGCTTCACTTTGAAAAACACGTTTGAGTGAGAACCTGGTAAAGGACTTTCAAGTTTTCAAGGGACTTTGAGATGGCACGAAATTTAGTACCCAAGGAGGTTCCACGTTTAGCCCAATGAGTACCACAAGAACAATAGAGCAGGCAGTTGTAAGAACTCCTGCTCTTCACCTGGGTGAGGACTGCGTGGACCACTGATGAGATAGCGTCATCTGGGAAGCGGTTCTTCCAACTGGTTAGGGTTCACAGTGACATCGAAGGGGGTCTTAATCTGGCCCATGACCAGCTTCTCAAGCACTGTTGGAGTGAGTTCTCCTGGAGGTCACTGTCACTTCAAGCAGGTAGGAACATAGGATAGTTGGAGATTAGTGTTAAAATTGTCTGTCAGCACCTCAGTGAGTTGGTAGGCACAGTCTCTCACTACCATGGGATGTTGTCTGGGCCTGCGGATTTGCCTAGGTTTTATTCTTTTCAGGACCTTCTTTACATCTCCTGGGGTTACGCCAAAGGGTGTGTCATCAGTGGTCCAGTCTAATTGACCAACCCTTAAAAAATACGTCCATTAACTTTGCACCAGAGAAGCTTGGTCTCTTGCTAGTCATTAGAAATTCTTGAATTCTCATTGGATTTGACATACTCTGTTGTTAAGTAAGCAGAAAATACAATTTGCTGTACGTGTACATGTCCTATTATGATTATTTATAAAGTCGTAATTTTGTAGTGCACATTAACATAATCTGTGATTTTCTAGCTACTATGCAATGTCATTTGGAACCATGTCTGCATTGAAATGAACAAACCCGTTCTTCACTTTGCTGGCAGCTTGTTATCATGTGTTTACTCTTAAGCTACTGGCCCAACCTAAAGACTTAGGTAGATCGTTCTCAACTGAGCTCTGTAGATATTGCCTTGTAAGAGGTTTGCTATGCCTAGTGATATAAATATAATTACCTAAGACTGTTTGCCATGTTATCATTTACAGTGACCGTTACAGATACAATATAATAATAATAATAATACTATTTATTTATAAGGCGCCTTTCTGGGCCCTCAAGGACACTGTACAAAATCAAAACAATAAAATCAAATTGGATAAAAACAACAACAACAACAACAACAACAAAGATAGAAAAGAAAAGATGATTACAATGAATAAGCAGTCAGGAATAGGTATGTTTTGAGTCTTGATTTGAAGAGGGATATTGAGTCTAAGTTACGAAGGTCTGGTGGTAGAGAGTTCCAAAGATGTGGGGCAGAGCGGCTGAAAGCTCGGGCACCCATGGTGGACAGTTTAAATAAAGGGACAGTGAGGTGGATGGATGAAGAGGATCTTAGGGAACGTGAGGGCGTGGCGACATGGATCAGGTCAGAGAGATAAGATGGAGAGAGGTTATGGATGGCTTTGAAAGTGAGGAGAATTATTTTAAAGTGGATACGATGTTTGATGGGTAGCCAGTGGAGTTGCTGCAGAACAGGGGTGATGTGCTGGATTGAAGGGGTTCTGGTGATTATCCGGGCTGCAGAGTTCTGGAGAAGCTGAAGTTTGTGAAGTGACTTGTGAGGGAGACCAAACAGGAGAGAGTTGCAGTAGTCCAGGCGAGAGGTGACCAGGCTATGGACTAGTATGGCAGCAGTATGTGGGGTAAGGGATGGGCGGAGACGATTAATGTTCCGTAGATGAAAGTAAGCAGACCGGGTAATGCTGTTTCTGTGGGCTTGAAAGGAGAGTGTGCTGTCGAGGATGACACCCAGACTGAATATGTACAGTAAGTGTTACTGATAAAGTTTGTGATTATTGAATTTCACTTTCAGTTTAAAACAGTGACTAACTTTACTTTTAACCTTTTTGATTCCACGATATTTTGTCTAAAACGCCTAAAAAAGCTGTCTATTTGGAGTAGAGACATGGCTTGTGTCATGATCCGTGGTCCGGATCATGTTTTTGTTATGTTCTGTTAGTTTTGGACTCTTTTAGTTCCTGTTTGACACCTGACTTTGTTTTAGTTACCATGGCTACTTATGATTTTCACCTGCCTCTGGTGTTCGGGACGCGCACCTGCTTCTAATCAGAGGACTATTTAAGCCTGCCTTTGCCAGTCAGTCGTCCTGGCGTCATTATTGGTTTCATGCCACAGTTTTGTGTTTGTTCTATGCCATAGTTAATGCTAGTTGTTTCATGCCACAGTTTCATATTGGTTTCATGCCACAGTTTCGTGTTTGTTCTATGCCATAGTTAATGCTAGTTGTTTCATGCCACAGTTTGTATTGGTGTCATGCCACAGTTTCGTGTTTGTTCTATGCCATAGTTAATGCTATTGGTTTCATGCCACAGTTTCGTGTTTGTTCTATGCCATAATTAATGCTAGTTGTTTCATGCCACAGTTTTGTATTGGTTTAATGCCACAGTTTCGAGTTTGTTCTATGCAATAGTTAATGCTATTGGTTTCATTCCACAGTTTTGTGTTTGTTCTATGCCATGGTTAATGCTAGTTGTTCCATGCCACAGTTTCGTGTTTGTTTCATGCCACAGTTTCGTGAGGTTCATGTCTACAGTTTCATGTCCTAAGTTTTTGCCTTAACTTCCTCGTGCGAAAGGCACGCTTGTCTTCGGGTTGTTTTCTATTTTGTATCTCGTTGATTGTTTCTTAAAATTAAATCATGTTCCTACTTGCAAGTCCTGTCTGGCATCGTCCGTTTGCCTTCCTGGGCGAACGACCCCGCAGTAAGCGAAAATCCCATCGTGACAGCTTGGGGTTTTCTGATTCATGATTTATCAGTGGAACTGACCCTGACAATTAACGAAAACAATTACCAAAATAACACCCACTAAATTCCGCATCAGTCCGTAAGCCGCAAATATATACCGGTACGTTGTGAAATGAGATATTTACATATAAATATTTTGTAAGTGTTTATGTACATTACATACCTTAATTGTTTCCTAACAGTGCCTCTAACAGAAGTCATTGATGTCTTTACTTATCCTGTGTGGGATGAAGAATGTTTTTTCCTTTTTATTATTATTCAATATGTTTATCAGGATTCTTTGAGTTTGAACAGTTTTATAAAGTGGATCATTTTACTGGGGCCCCTAAACTTTTGAACATAATGTCATGGCTGTCTTGAGTTTCCAATAATTTCTACAACTCTTATTTTTTTGTGATAGAGTGATTGGAGCACATAATTGTTAAACACAAAAAACTTTCATGAAGTTTGGTTCTTTTATGAAAATGTGAGCAAATCTGCTGGGTCAAGAGGAGTGGTCAAAAAGTCAAGCAGAAGCTTGCCAGAAGCTTGTGGATGGCTACCAAAAGTGTCTTATTGCAGTGAAACTTGCCAAGGGACATGTAAGCAAATATTAACATTGCTGTATGTATACTTTTGACCCAGCACATTTGCTCACATTTTCAGTAGACCCATAATAAATTCATAAAAGAACCAAACTTCATGAATGTTTTTTGTGATCAACAAGTATGTGCTCCAATCACTCTATCACAAAAAAATAAGAGTTGTAGAAATGATTGGAAACTCAAGACAGCCATGACATTATGTTCTTTACAAGTGTATGTCAACTTTTGACCACGACTGTATATACCGAGCTCGATGATGTCACGTATCGATGGGAAAATGCATTTTTAGATAATATGATTTGCCTGAGTGGCTAGAAGACACAGAGAGTAACAAGCGGTATAAAATGGATTAGAAAGGGCAGATTTAAAAAAATAATATAGACACATATTTTTTATTTTTTTATTTATTTATTTTAATTTGGGACTTCCCGCGGGCCGGATTTTGGGGACCCCTGGCTTAATCCATTCCATAATTATCTGTTAGCAAAGAAAAATCCATAGATTAGCCGCACCTTTGTATAAACCGCAGAGTTCAAAGTTTGGGGGAAAAAGTAGCGGCTTATAGTCGATAGTTTTAACAGTATGGACTGGAAAACACAATGGGTTCGTAGCCCAAATTCATACCTAATCCCTTTTCAAATTTGACAATGATATGCTTAAAATGTGTTTTTTGCACAAGTTTTCTAAAGCTAAGTTAAAGGCCTACTGAAATGAGATGTTCTTATTTAAACGGGGATAGCAGGTCCATTCTACGTGTCATACTTGATCATTTCGCGATATTGCCATATTTTTGCTGAAAGGATTTAGTAGAGAACATCGACGATAAAGTTCGCAACTTTTGGTCGCTGATAAAAAAGCCTTGCCTGTACCGGAAGTAGCGTGACGTCACAGGTTGTGGAGCTCGTCACATCTGCACATTGTTTACAATCATGGCCACCAGCAGCGAGAGCGATTCGGACCGAGAAAGCAACAATTTCCCCATTAATTTGAGCGAGGATGAAAGATTTGTGGATGAGGAAAGTGAGAGTGAAGGACTAGAGGGCGGTGGAAGCGATTCAGATAGGGACGATGCTGTGAGAGGCGGGTGGGACCTGATATTCAGCTGGGAATGACTAAAACAGTAAATAAACACAAGACATATATATACTCTATTAGCCACAACACAACCAGGCTTATATTTAATATGCCACAAATTAATCCGCATAACAAACACCTCCCCCCTCCCGTCCATATAACCCGCCAATACAACTCAAACACCCGTACAACACACTCAATCCCACAGCCCAAAGTACCGTTCACCTCCGCAAAGTTCATACAGCACATATATTTCCCCAAAGCTACGTACGTGACATGCACATAGCGGCACGCACGTACGGGCAAGCGATCAAATGTTTGGAAGCCGCAGCTGCGTACTCACGGTAGCGCGTATCCAACTCAAAGTCCTCCTGGTAAGAGTCTCTGTTGTCCCAGTTCTTGTGTTGCTGCAGCCGGCCGCTAATACACTGTTTCCCACCTACAGCTTTCTCCTTTGCTGTCTTCATTGTTCATTAAACAAATTGCAAAAGATTCACCAACACAGATGTCCAGAATACCGTGAAATTTTGCGATGAAAACAGTCAACTTAATAGCTGGCCACAATGCTGTCCCAAAATTTCCGCTACAATCCGTGACGTCACGCGCAAACGTCATCATACCGAGACGTTTTCAGCAGGATATTTCACGGGAATTTTAAAATTGCACTTTACTAATCTAACCCGGCCGTATTGGCATGTGTTGCAATGTTAAGATTTCATCATTGAAATATAAACTATCAGACTGAGTGGTTGGTAGTAGTGGCTTTCAGTAGGCCTTTAACGGTGCGCTAATGGGAGACCCTTGGTCCCGCTAGGTCCAGGTCTTCACTAACAAGATGCAAACAAAGCTTCGTGGCTTCCTGACACAGTACTGTATCTTGTCTTCGAAGTCTGTCATGATTGTTTGCAAGATCAGGACAGATACAAACAAAACACTATTTTATGAAATAACATGTAAAACTACAAGTTGAAGAGATTGGGTGAAGACTGCAAGTTACCTGTGGTTTCCTTCAGCAGGCCAAATAGGTCATAAACATCCTGACTTGGAGGAAATACCCAAGATAAGACAAAGGTGCAGCTTTATCTCTCACAAATGTGGGTGTGCTTGTTTGCACCCATGTGCTTCTCTCTCCGCTCACATTAACTCTCTGACCTCGTGTATGCTTCTGCACTTCCATCAGAAAAATACCTTTTAGCTATGAATCGTTGTGGGCTTCTAGAAAGACGACATGAAAATTATCTACAGATAACGTATCTCTCAAAAGTGATTACATCCCTCACATTTCAGTAACTATTTGTATTGCAGTATATCTCAATGGACGGTACTGAAATGAAACCGAGTGGTTTCCATACGCCCCAACTTTTGTATGGTTTGGTTTTCAACTAAAGTTTCAGCCAAAATGTTTCCCTTGTCCTTGTGTGGCATCTCGTCCATGCTTTGGAGAAAGCTGGTGTGACAGTAAACAATTCCACCATGGACACCATCGATGTGCCATCCAAGAGGACTTGCACTAATAGAGCAACTTACAGATGCAGGTACCTTACCTCTGTGGAATCTGGGGGCCCTAGCAGGCTACTTAGGATAGGATAGGTCTTTATTGTCATTGCACAAGTACAACAAAACTATGTTTTCAGCACAAACCCGTTCAAGATTAGACAAACAAACAGTGTACAGCAGGGGTCACCGACGCGGTGCCCGCGGGCACCAGGTAGCCCGTAAGGACCAGATGAGTCGCCCGCTGGCCTGTTCTAAAAATAGCTCAAATAGCAGCACTTACCAGTGAGCTACCTCTATTTTTTTAAATTTTATATATTTACTAGCAAGCTGGTCTCGCTTTGCCCGACATTTTTAATTCTAAAAGAGACAAAACTCAAATAGAATTTGAAAATCCAAGAAAATATTTTAAAGACTTGGTCTTCACTTGTTTAAATAAATTCATTAATGTTTTTACTTTGCTTCTTATAACTTTCAGACAGACAATTTTAGAGAAAAAATACAACCTTAAAACTGATTTTAGGATTTTTAAACACATATACCTTTTTACCTTTTAAATTCCTTCCTCTTCTTTTCTGACAATGTAAATCAATGTTCAAGTAAAAAAATTTATTTTTATTGTAAAGAATAATAAATACATTTTAATTTTAGCTTCTGTTTTTTCGACGAAGAATATTTGTGAAATATTTCTTCAAACTTATTATGATTAAAATTCAAAAAAATTATTCTGGCAAATCTAGAAAATCTGTAGAATCAAATTTAAATCTTATTTCAAAGTGTTTTGAATTTCTTTTAAAATTTTTGTTCAGGAGAATCTAGAAGAAATAATGATTTGTCTAGCTTGGTCCAATTTGTTATATATTCTAACAAAGTGTAGATTGGATTTTAACCTATTTAAACCATGTAAAGCGACTTTGGGTACTTACAAAAGCGCTATATAAATCCCAGGTATTATTATTATTATTATGTCATCAAAATTCTAAAATTAATCTTAAACAGGAAAAATTACTAACGATGTTCCATAAATTCTTTTTTTAATTTTTTCAAAAAGATTCGAATTAGCTAGTTTTTCTCTTCTTTTTTTCGGTTGAATTTTGAATTTTAAAGAGTCGAAATTGAAGATAAACTATGTTTCAAAATTTAATTGTAATTTTTTTCGTGTTTTCTCCTCTTTTAAACCGTTCAATTAGGTGTAAATATCATAAATTATTAATAATAACATAGAGTTAAAGGTAAATTGAGCAAATTGGCTATTTCTGGCAATTTATTTAACTGTGTATCAAACTGGTAGCCCTTCGCATTAATCACTACCCAAGAAGTAGCTCTTGGTTTCAAAAAGGTTGGTGACTCCTGGTGTACAGGGTTACAGAACAGGAACGCTGATGGGTCGCCAAAGGCGCCCCGTAAAAGATGAGAAAAAGGTAAAACGCTGGGGAAGAAGATGAGTAAAAAAAATACAATCCAGACTGGGCTCCTAAGGGGGCCTAGTCTGGAGTGGGAAAAAAACCTCCATGCCATGCACACATAAACATGTTACATATAATCACGACAACTCGCAACAGAGGGGCGGGGAGTTGGGGCCCTGGAGGTCGACTGCTGCTATGAAGCGCTGCCAGCCGTCCATCACCCCGAGGGGAATCAAGCGGTGGTGAAGGCGTGGGGTGGGGGAGGGGGGATGTGTGTGTATATGCCCATTGTCCTGGGTGTGTTGACGTAGTGTTCATAGGCCTGGGGCCGTTCTGCACGCAAGCAAAAGTTCGACTCCAGGTGTCGTTGAGGAGGGAGGAAGGTCAAAAGCGTCCATCATTGACGTGTCCTCAGGGATGTTTTCAGAACAGCCTGTTCCTGTTGTTTACAGCGTCAAGGCCATTTGAGAGAGTCAAATCGTATTTTAGGATGTTTGTTTTCCGCGAGCAGACATTACAATGGCTTGTCTGTTCTATTAATGACTGATTATGTTGGTGTATGGGGGGCCCCCTAGTGGCTAAATGTTCTGTGGCCATCACTTGCATCCCTTAAAAATGTTCATTTGCAGAGCAGGTGGAATGGTTTCTGAATCAATTTTACTCTTTAACTAGAAACCAATTGAATCTCCCAAAAATGAAGAAAACACTGTACATATGGTTTTTATAGGTTTTCTTTTACTGTAGGGTATATAGTTCCAGAATTCAATCCCCAGCTGATTTCCCCTCTGGGATTAATAAAGTACTTCTAATTCTGATTATGATTGTTATTTCTTAAGTTTACTTTATTACAAAGACATTACAGTGTCTACATTGTATAGTATGTTGATTTGTGTCAATGGCAACAAAATCCAGAAAAAAACATTAAATAAATATTGGACATTTGTTTTAATGTCTTTTTTTCTTTTTATCAGTAAAATAAGTATTTTATTCTCAAGCACAACATGTCTGAGAAGAAATCCTTATCACAAAAACAAAAAGTCAGTCTTTTTTTTGTAGTGAGTCACCAGGGTTGCACACATCTCAGAAGGGGTCCTGGTTCACTCCTGGATGTACTCCCCAAATCTTGCAAGGTTTCAAGGCTTGACAGTTTTGAAGTTTCAGCTCCTTTCACAGCATTTTTACGGCTACTGGCAGCCTGTAAAAGCAATCTATAAATGGTGTCAAACTAATTTGTGGCTATGCCTAAATAACACAAATAAGTGATAATTTTAACACATTTTGACGTCAGAATGTCATTCCGATAGTAAGTACCGGCACAAATAAATATTTTAAAGGCTATAAAGTCTGTGGTTCACATTTAGAGGTGGGGGAAATTGGAGATGGACGATTATAAAATTGATTAGTAAACGTCAATAATCGACAGTCCACTTATTTATTGTAAGTAAAGTAATGCAGACGGTTCTAAAATTTGGCTGACTCCAGCGAGCCACTTATCAACAAAACTCTTACATATGTCACATATATGTCATTCCTTTTTGGATGTAAACTATGAATAATCTCGACAAAGTGTGTTTTGTGTTCATATTGTTGTGTGTTTGGAATGGATTAATTGAATTTACATTATGTCTCCTGCTTCGGTTTTTGTACGATTCTGCTTTTTGTCCGACCTTTTGGTACGGATTACCGAAAACCGAGGTACCGTTGTATATGCATGTTTTACTATATATAACAATATCAATCAAAAAATACAATCATTCCAATGGAACAAAAACATTTTTTGGTGAAAATAAACATAGAAGAGAACTGAGAACTCGTATCACGCTACAATCGATCCGACATTGTTACGATACCTTGGTATTGATACTATCCATATTTGGATATCTGGCCCACCCCTATAGAAAACGGTAAATACAGATTTGCAAAACTGCCACAAAGTGTAAAGATGCATTGTAAACAGGAACAGTTAACATGTTTGTTTGCATGTTCAGCAGTAATGTTAGTTGCTGTTTGCAGATCCATTTTAGAGCCAGACGTGAAGTGATTTATTTCCAGCTGTCCATTTGTGAAACATACTAATGACTTATTAAACCCTTGTACAAAAAAAAATGAGCAGCTTTTGCATGATTGACAAGTAATTATACTGTCGACCACAGACAATTTCATCAATCAAGCCACTGATTCGGAAGATTTATCCAAAAAGTGTTGGTCAGAGGGTAAATGTAGCTTGAGGGCAGGGCTCAAGAAGGGTCAGAAGGTCAGCTGAATCAATCCATCAGTTTGAAGTAGTAATATTTCAGTTTAAATGCACCGACTAAACATTGTATGTATTTTGAGCATGCAAGAAATACTTGTAAAATACAATACAGAACCAAGATACAACATATTTGGTAATGAGTATGGAAGATGTTCGAAACTGATTATCTCCCGGTTGTTCGATAAGAAAAGAACCGATTCCATGGACTCGAATCCCTTTTTTGGGAACCGGTTCCCGTTATCGAGGCCACTATAGTAAAGAAAAAGAGTTGGTTCTTTATTCGAATCCCTGGGAACGAATCCCAAATGGGCAATGTTATGCCCATTTGATTGTATATTCTTACTGACACCCTGTGGCAATATGAAAATACTACGCGTCAATAGTTTGGGCACTTCCGGGTTGACGATGTTAGTCCAGTTCATGAGACAATTGAGAAGTAGACAAGTTGTGTTAGCTCTTACAAGCCTTGGAAAAGATAAGTCTGTAAGTAAACTGTTTAACTTGTTTATGTAACTCAATATGAAGGTGGAAGGTAGTTAAATTTGATACTAAGATGTTTATTTAAAAACGATTTTTGTGCACTGTTTCAATGGATGTTTTGAGGACTTAAAATGGCTGCCAGTCGTGTATTTCCACCATCGAAATAGTTTCAACACTCAGAAGTATTTGTTTGATGATAGTACTGTATATTTGTGTGAAGCTAATATTTACATATTGTGTATTACATTTCAGTATGTTAATTGAATCACATAGCTTATACATTTGTCATTGTGTGTATTTCAGTTTAAAAAAATAAAAAAAATAACAGTCCAGTGCAAGACAAAAGTAAAGATAGGAAAAGACAAAGAAAGATCAACAACAATAAAGAGCCTAAATGGATTAATCTGCTTTGGAACTTTATTAGACGTCTTGGATTGTTGGTTAGCTGTCTGCCTGTGTGTGTAGTTAGTATGTTCCAATAGCAGCAGAAGTGCACTTTTTGGAGAGCTGTATTATTTTCAGTTTTGTGCCCAAGGGACTATATTATTATTTATACACCTATAGTGATCACAGAGACAGGTTGTTTTTGTGTTACTGTATATATTTGTTTTTCTGAAAAATCCCACTTAATATACTTTGGGTAACAACAGTCAATATGTTTTTAAATTTTTTTTTAGGGGGGTAACAGTCAATATTTTTCCATTGTAAAGGACAGGTATGTGGGAGGATAAGAATTTTGGAATGTACATTGTGTTCCTTCCTAGAAAATACAGTTCCTAATTGTCCAAAATTAATCAGACATTCAAGCCTATAAGTGTATGTTTACCTCTGACTGCCACAGTACATACATCAACAAGGACACGTATGTGGGAGGATAAGAATTTTGGAAGGATGAATGCCAATGTCCCTAAGAATTGTCATTTGAGTAACATACCACATGGTCTTAAAGTTGGACAAGAAGTGATAGAGTGGGCTGGACCATTGCTGCATCTGGTTTGAGAAAAGGGTCTCTGGGAAATAACGCTGGTCAGTAGCTGAACGGAACAAACCAAAGGCTCCCACAGACAACATTTTGAACATAATGTATTGATAGTAATGCAATAATGGCGACCTGGTGACAGACAGTAAACGGGACATTACTTCCACAACACAATACAGAGATAGATTAAAAGTAACAGAACAAACTGACTAAGGACTTTGAGACGCAATGTATATTAGTATTAGAGAAAGATAACATTAGCATATGTATTATTTTCTACTTCTGTGCCTCCAATGTACAATGTTGTGGTACATCTGATTGACCAACGAACAACCTGCTTTGCTTAAATCCCTGATCGGCAGACTTAGAGCCTCGATCGGGTAGTACCAGTACCAGTAAAAGTAGACTAAAGTAGTGGAAATTAGAGACGTTCCGATTAGAGATGTCCAATAATGGCTTTTTTACCGATATCCGATATTCCGATATTGTCCAACTCTTAATTACAGATTCCGATATCAACCGATACCGTTATATACAGTAGTGGAATTAACACATTATTATGCCTAATTTTGTTGTGATGCCCTGCTGGATGCATTAAACAATGTAACAAGTTGTGGTTGGGGGCGGGGGGCGTGGTTAAGAGGGGAGGAGTATATTTACAGCTAGAATTCACCAACTCGAGTATTTCATATATATATATATATATATATATATATATATATATATATATATATATATATATATATATATATATATACACTACCGTTCAAAAGTTTGGGGTCACATTGAAATGTCCTTATTTTTGAAGGAAAAGCACTGTACTTTTCAATGAAGATAACTTTAAACTAGTCTTAACTTTAAAGAAATACACTCTATACATTGCTAATGTGGTAAATGACTATTCTAGCTGCAAATGTCTGCTTTTTGGTGCAATATCTACATAGGTGTATAGAGGCCCATTTCCAGCAACTATCACTCCAGTGTTCTAATGGTACAATGTGTTTGCTAATTGGTTTAGAAGGCTAATTGATGATTAGAAAACCCTTGTGCAATCATGTTCACACATCTGAAAACAGTTTAGCTCGTTACAGAAGCTACAAAACTGACCTTCCTTTGAGCAGATTGAGTTTCTGGAGCATCACATTTGTGGGGTCAATTAAACGCTCAAAATGGCCAGAAAAAGAGAACTTTCATCTGAAACTCGACAGTCTATTCTTGTTCTTAGAAATGAAGTCTATTCCACAAAATTGTTTGGGTGACCCCAAACTTTTGAATGGTAGTGTATATATATATAATATATATATATATATGAAATACTTGACTTTCAGTGAATTCTACCTATATATATATATATATATATATATATATATATATATATATATATATATATATATATATATATATATATATATATATATATATATACTGTATATATTTTTTTTATTATACATATAAATAAAATAAATACTTGAATTTCAGTGTTCTGGAGGCTATCCAGTAGATGGCAGTATTGTCCTGTTTAATAGTGTCACAACATTGCTGTTTACAGCAGACGAACTGCTTTACGGTAGACGAAAACGTTGCTGTTGTGTGTTGTTACCGCGCTGGGAGGACGTTAATGAAACTGCCTAACATTAAACCCACATAAGAAACCAAGAACTCGCCCTCGATCATTCTACAGTTATAACGTGATTGGGCAGGCACGCTGTTTATATCGTGGGAAAGCGGACGTGAAAACAGACTGTCGCCGCTGTCCCCACTCAGGTCCGCATGGAGCTGGAGGGGGCGTGGCCTCCAGCTCCGGCTGAATTCCGGGAGATTTTCGGGAGAAAATTTCTTTCGGGAGGTTTTCGGGAGAGGCGCTGAATTCCGGGAGTCTCCCGGAAAATCCGGGAGGGTTGGCAAGTATGATTTAAGACCACCAAATTTTCAGTGCATCATTTGTCAATAGGGGAAAATATTAGAATGTATGTGAATACATTCCGATGAAATAGCGAATGTCGAAAGACAGAAATTGACACTGTGGCACATTTGCTTCATTCATTTTTTAATTTCCATTTATTTATTTATTTCAGACAATGACATAAAAAAGTACAAAGTTGACAACACATACCGGTAATAATATAAATTAATATAGTGCAAAAGGTAATGTATAGTATGTAATGCATGATTGTCCAGTTTTGCTTGAAAGGGAGTGGGAAGAAGATAATTTATTTAATCCCACCCCCAGTTCTCCATTTCGTGATTATTCACATGAGTTTCACTCTTACTTTGTTCAAGGATTATAATACACATGTTGTATCATAGTGGCATTACCACAGGTAACAATAATTATTACACTGTAACAATAATTTGTATCAACAATGTAGGAATAATGAATATACCAACAATGGTAATGGACAAAATGCCAACAATGGTAATAGACAACATAGAAATAATGGTAATATACAACATAGCAACAATGGTAAGGAAACATTGAGCACATGTTAACACTTTGAGACAGAGTACAACAGCAGGTCAAATTAAATTATGTGAGTTGAAAAATAAAGCTCATGTAGATCCACGCTTATGTCCGTGTGTCCTCTACCTAACAGCCATTAAAAGATTACAAATAATATATAATTAGTGTAATTCCCCATTAATTCCCGTGGACGGTGTCCAACTTTGAATAATCAAAAAATGGTCAGTATTTCCAAACTTCCCGAGCTTAACTTCCCGTGGTAAATTTCCGGAAAGTTCCCGGAAATTTCCGGAAAGTTCCGGAAAGTTCCCGGAAATTTACCGGAAACTTTCCACCCCTTTGCAACCCTATACACCACTAACTGTCACGGCGGGGTTGCAGCTTACTGCGAGGTTTGTTCTCCCGGGATGCAAACGGACGACTCCGGACAGGACTTGCAGGTAGGAACATGACTTGATCTTGAAAAGTCAAAACAGCACCACAAACAGAAAAGTAACAGGATCATGAAGCAAACAATGACGCCAGACTGAGCGCGGCGAGCAAGGTGACTAAATAGCTCTCTGATTAGTGGTTGACAGCAGCTGAGCGTGGGACCACTAACCAGAGGCAGGTTTTTGATTGATTGATTGGTTGATTGAGACTTTTATTAGTAGGTTGCACAGTGAAGTACATATTCCGTACAATTGACCACTAAATGGTAACACCCCAATAAGTTTTTTAACTTGTTTAAGTCGGGGTCCACTTAAATTGATTCATGATACTGATATATACTATCAGATATATACTATCATCATAATACAGTCATCACAAAAGATAATCATATTGAATTATTTACATTATTTACAATCAGGGGTGAGGAGGGGGGGGTAGGATATGGACAGCAAATAGTAGAGAGAGAGAGAGAGAGAGAGAGATCAGAAGGTATAAGAAAAAGTATCTGCATTTGATTGTTTACATTTGCCTGGAGGTGAACTTTTATTGAGGTTTTGAAGGAGGATAGAGATGCCATTTCTTTTACACCTGTTGGGAGCGCATTCCACATTGATGTGGCATAGAAAGAGAATGAGTTAAGACCTTTGTTAGTTCGAAATCTGGGTTTAACGTGGTTAGTGGAGCGCCCCCTGGTGTTGTGGTTATGGCGGTCATTTACATTAAGGAAGTAGTTTGACATGTACTTCGGTATCAGGGAGGTGTAGCGGATTTTATAGACTAGGCCTCCACCTTGAGCCAGCCCACTTTGGAGAAGTGGGTAGGAGTGAGGTGGGATCTGGGGTGGAGGTCTAGAAGTAACCCAATTAATCTCCATTGTGACCAAAATAAACCCAGGAGTGCACAAACAGGAACTCAGGGAGTCCAAAACTAACAGAACATGACAAAACATGATCCGGACCACGGATCATGACACTAACAAATAATTGTTACTTTCTCAAACATGCCCATCCAATAACACTGCCATCACCATATTCACACATAATGTGGTAAGCTGTTCTTTCACTTCTCAATAGTTTCCTTTTTCTTTTATTAATGAGGTTTATATGTATTTTTATTCACATGCCCTAGTCTCTTCCAGACTCGGCAACAAAAACCCAACTTCACTGCTATCGAACGGTCAATCTGGCGTGAATCCCACACCATGTTGAAGACATATCTATACATGATATGTTCTCCAGGTAGCTGCATTTTCACAAAGATTGTTTTTGTATTCACGGAAACTTAAGCCATGGGAAGCTCATTTTAGTATCGGATGAAGGAACCGGCACAGGAATGCGAGATGTCTGGGAAGTGTTTAATGTGGGCGATGTTGGAATGCTGTCATCTCTCAGTGTTCTGCAGACTTCACATCACTGACATCAACGATAATGTGAGATACAGGTGAAGGACAAAGCAGCTTATAAACCAGTCGTATCAAAGTGATTTGCAGTTCCGAGTAATTTACAAAGCCGGATTAAAGTGGCAGAAATCTTGTGAAGTTACTTCTCTTGCTAACATAGCGTCCTACCATATTCTGGACTTGTTGTTTTGTTTTGTTGTTTGAAAGGGCCTACCAGTGACAGTGTGGTTAGCTCGTCAAAAATGAGGCATAGTGCATGAGATTCTGTTGAGACAAAAAAAAGACGACATAGTTTTCCTGGCTGATGGTTGGTGAAAACTGGAGCGTTTACACCAGGGGTCACCAACGCGGTGCCCGCGGGCACCAGGTAGCCCGTAAGGACCAGATGAGTAGCCCGCTGGCCTGTTCTAAAAATAGCTCAAATAGCAGCACTTACCAGTGAGCTGCCTCTATTTTTTAAATTTTATTTATTTACTAGCAAGCTGGTCTCGCTTTGCTCGACATTTTTAATTCTAAGAGAGACAAAACTCAAATAGAATTTGAAAATCCAAGAAAATATTTGAAAGACTTTGTCTTCACTAACTGACAAAGAAACAGATAACAGATTTGGTGTCCAGTTCAAAGTGTGACATGATTTATTTAAAAATTTGAGAGTTGACTTTTGTATTTTACATGAGTTATTATTTGTACAAACACGGTGCAAATTAATTCATGATTTGTTAAAAAATGTTAGTGGCTAGTTAGTTAAAATGGGATATTGTGATTTCACAAGACTGTCTTAGAAGTGATCATTTGAAAATGTTCAATTTGAAAAATGTGCACTTAGAGAAATTATAAAAATAAAGTGTTGCATATTGATATTTATCTGTTTCTATATATATTTATTGTGAGAAATCATTAAGATGATCAGTGTTTCCACAAAGATAAATATCATTAATTATTAATAATAACATAGAGTTAAAGGTAAATTGAGCAAATTGGCTATTTCTGGCAATTTATTTACGTGTGTATCAAACTGGTAGCCCTTCGCGTTAATCAGTACCCAAGAAGTAGCTCTTGGTTTCAAAAAGGTTGGTGACCCCTGGTTTACACCATACTTGCCAACCTTGAGACCTCCGAATTCGGGAGATTATTATTATTATTATTATTATTATTATTATATATATATATATATATATATATATATATATATATATATATATATATATATATATATATATATATATATATATATATATATATAAATAAAATAAATATTTGACTTTCAGTGAATTCTAGCTATACACTGCAAAAAGTCAGTGTTCAAAAACAAGAAAAAAAAAATACAAAAATGAGGGGTATTTTATTTGAACTAAGCAAAATGATCTGCCAATAGAACAAGAAAATTTGGCTTGTCAAGACTTTCCAAAACAAGTCAAATTAGCTAGCCTCAATAAACCCCAAAATACCTTAAAATAAGTATTTTCTCACTAATAACAAGTGCACTTTTCTTGGTAGAAAAAACAAATATGAGACCTTTTTTTCTCAATATGTTGAAAAATATTCTTAAATGAAGTAAATGCTAGTGCCATTATCTTGACATAATGATATGCGCTCTGCATTACATTTATTGAAACTTATACTAAAAACTAATTTATTGTTCTTAATGGAAAGGCAACAAGGCAAATCATATGGTCTAAAAATGCATTTTTCCATTGACAACATGACATCATCGCACCAAGTGCGTGCTCTTTCAGTCAAAAAGTGTGAAAAAAAAAAAATTTTATTTATTTATTTTTTTTTTTTTACAGCCCGGCCCCCGGCCACATTTTTTTTTATTGTAATTTTGAAGAATTTACCTGAATGTGCATGAACTATTTCGGTTCAAAATTGTTTGAAATATCACATGTTAAATGTTTAAATATTAACTGTCAGTTTACTGTACTGTGCCAACTGTACTACTATATGAGTACCTATTTTCTATTGTTTCATTGAAAATAAAACAGCAAAGTCCATTTGGCTGTCATCTGTTTTAATTATGAGACACAATTGTGTCAAAGTCATGATTTTTTTTTTTTTCATGCTTGAAATAAGAAATGATTATTTTAAAAAAGTAGTTTTATACTTGTGAGTGTTGATGACACAGCTTTGCAACAGTTGATATTCTAGTTTCAAGCATGTTTTACTCAATATAGGTCATCAAATCTCAGCAACAAGCTGTAATATCTTACTGAGATCATTTAGGACCAAAACACTTAAAACAGCCATGTCTCTTCTTCGTTCTTCTGCTTCGTCTCTGTTATGTTTTTGGACATTACTACTTTCCGTAGTTTTGAAGCAATGCATGATGGGAAGCCGGATGTTGTGTGTCAGTGTATTAATGCGCCGGCTGGAATAAACACACGCTGAGAAATACCTCCGTGCCTGCCTACTTCATGGGTTATATGGATAACGGAGACATATATAATAGTCTCCTTTTTCAGGTTGTAGAGGACGCTAAAGGCAGTGCCTTTAAGCCACGCCCCCAATATTGTTGTCCGGGTGGAAATCAGGAGAAATTCGGGAGAATGGTTGCCCTGGGAGGGGCACTCAAATTCGGGAGTCTCCCGGGAAAATTGGGAGTTTTGGAAAGTATGTCTGTCCTCCTCCTGTCTAGGCTTGTTGTGTGTGTGTGTGTGTGTGTGTGTGTGTGTGTGTGTGTGTGTGTGTGTGTGTGTGTGTGTGTGTGTGTGTGTGTGTGTGTGTGTGTGTGTGTGTGTGTGTGTGTGTGTGTGTGTGTGTGTGTGTGTGTGTGTGTGTGTGGTACATAGAACATCAATTTCCACACTTCTATTAGCCCACAGGGATTCTTCTTTTTTGTTTCTGCACCTTACGGTTCCCACACAAGGTTGCAACATTGTTTGTCAACACTGTCTGCTCTCATTTTCTCGCACATTTGACCGGGATATTTTCGGGAGGGGTACTGAATTCGGGAGTCTCCCGGGAAAATCGGGAGGTTTTTTTTTTTGTTTTTTTTTTTCTTTTTTTTTTTCGAAAAAAAAAAAGAAGAAAAATCGGGAGGGTTGGCAAGTATGGTTTAACTCTGGCGCTCAAACCTGGTTAAGTACATTTAGCGCTGAATTTGACCAGCAGAGGGCGATAAAGCTACACCCTAGGTGTAATTGTGTTGAGCCACATGTGATTGCTGTGTGTATTAACACTGAACCTTTTTTTTTATTCATGTAAACTCACAATGGACGTTATACTTCTGTAATGTTTTTTTTATTTATTTCAGCCTTACAAAACCTAAATCAAGTAAGTTAGCGAACTCGTCCAAAAGATGGCGCCATAGCACAAACAACGGCACACCTTTTAAGTGTCTTTGCTTGTGTTTTATGAAAACTATTTGCATTATGGCCGTTAGCGAAGAAAAGTCCATAAATTCACTGCATTGTTTTATTAGCCGTAGGGTTCAAAGCGTAGGTAAAAAGTAGTGGCTTATAGTCCGGAATTTACGGTATTTTTCGTACACAGCGCATTGATCACAGAGACATAACTATCTTATGCAGCTATTGAGCTGGTAAATTAAAGCTAGATTATAAATGGTGCCTCTTACTTATATAGTACAAGGTTGTGTCCATAAGCCAAGAAGTTGGTCAACTTTAAATTCAATTTAAACCCATCGCGAGTAAGACGCGAAAATACTTTTTTTTTTTAACCTCTATGGAGGTTAATGAATAATTTAGCATCTAATCGTTGAACACAAGTCTCGTGCTGAAAGATATAAACATCCCATTAGTCGGCATCTCACTCATTAAGTGATTGTTTTATTATGATCGTAGTTTGCATTTCTTATCTAGCACTTAGCAATAGTGCTACTTGTCGGATCAGGATATTACTCAGCTTTTAAAACTCGTAGCTCATTTTTCGTATATTCAGGCTTAAAAATATTAGGCTGTGGATCATCATTTGCTCCAAAGTGGTCGTTGTTGTCGCTCATCACGTCTGCAATGATCAGTAGTAGTTTGTTATTGTTCAATCAATCAATCAATCAATGTTTATTTACCGTATTTTTCGGACTATAAGTCGCAGTTTTTTTCATAGTTTGGCCGGGGGTGCGACTTATACTCAAGAGCGACTTATGTGTGAAATTATTAACACATTAGCGTAAAATATCAAATAATATTATTTATCTCATTCACGTAAGAGACTAGACGTATAAGATTTCATGGGATTTAGCGATTAGGAGTGACAGATTGTTTGGTAAAGGTATAGCATGTTCTATATGTTATAGTTATTTGAATGACTCTTACCATAATATGTTACGTTAACATACCAGGCACGTTCCCAGTTGGTTATTTATGCCTCATATAACGTACACTTATTCAGCCTGTTGTTCACTATTCTTTATTTATTTTAAATGGCCTTTCCAATGTCTATTCTTGGTGTTGGGTTTTATCAAATACATTTCCCCCAAAAAATGCGACTTATACTCCAGTGCGACTTATATATCAGTGTTCCCCACACATTCATTTATTTGTGGCGGCCCGCCACGAAAGAATTACGTCCGCCACAAATTTAAAAAAAAAAAAAAATAATATATGTTTTTTTTTTTGTTTTTTTTTATTTTTTTGTCCTGTCCAGCTTCTCAGGCAAATCATATAGTTGATGTAGATGCCCATATAGGCTGTTCAGATTTACTTTACAAAAGAGAAGTGTAGGATACTTCTCTTGTTGCCTTATTTGTATTTGACCACTACTGTTTTCTGTTTATTTGTTACTGACTGTGGCAGGACACCTCTGCCTCTGTTTCACTTTATGTTGCTGGTAAATAATATGGTTGTAGTAGTAGGCTAAAGTTAAATGATTTAGTATGCACTAATTAAAGGGGCAGAGCTTTAAGAGACATTTTAGCTTTTATATTTTATAAGATATATTTTTTGTAAGAACCACAATTAATAAATATATTTCAGTGAATAACTTATTGTTCAAATCTGTATATAAATATGTACATAAAGTGTTGTAATTATATTGTAAAATGGATGGATGGATGGACGTTTAAAACCAAACTGTTATTATTAATTAGTAAGTATACATTTTTTGAGCCTTTTTAGAGAAAATCATATCATTGTAGTAAATTATGCAAATTACTCGATGATGTCATGGTGACCACGCCCATAGCCACGCCCATAGCCATGCCCCCACCGCCACAGGTATCTTGGCAGTTTATGGGAAACACTGTATATGTTTTTTTCTTTCTTTATTATGCGAAAATAATACGTTACAGTAATCGAGACGAGACGTAACGAACGCATGAATAATGATCTCAGCATCGCTGGTGGACAAAATGGAACGAATTTTAGCGATATTACGGAGAAATTCAACTATTGTTGAAGGAAATAACGTTGTGATGCGTCCGTGGAATGACTACGCCGCCGTACTCTACACTTGAAATGACCAAAATACATAAACATGGCATTATGAATGTGCCTGTTTCTATATTACATATATCCTTACAGAATGTATATAAAACGTTAATGGAGGTTTTTAGAGCACTTTTATAGACGGAAGAGAACAAATCCCATTACCTCCATTGTTAGCTGACTTTTGCTAGTGTTTATTTATGAGTTAGAATGCATGATAAGCAAAATAAAAAAAGTGCAGTCCCTTTTAATACCGTTTATCAATAGAATAGAGTAGAATGGACTTTATTGTCATTATATTTGCATATAACGAGATTAAGGACTCCAATTTAAGGTGCGGTAGTATGGGGTAAAAATAAATTGCACAAAAAAACTAACAATTGAAATATATGTCCCTAGTTAGGTTTTAGCTCAAACACACTAAGATGTAGAAATTGAACAAATGTTTATTTGTATTATCCTTACAGCTTATCCCCTACCTGCGTCATATTGTTGCCATTCCAAACTGAAGAATAAATAAAATACAGGAGAAATACAATCATGTCCATCTTTTGACTGGGCTTTTATTTTTCTGTGTTTGTTTTTCCAATTTCAAATCACTGTTTTTTTTTTTACTTACATTAGAATATTTTCAGTTCACCCCAAACTGTGTCCAATTTGAATACAGTCCACTTCAATATGTACAGGTGAAACTGGTGCATACCAGCAATTAGATGAACAAGGTGAAACTAATATGTGCAATAGGCTCATGACGTGCAACTCTGTCAAGATTTCTCTTCTCTATTATGCCCCTCAAATAACCAAGTTGAAACATGGAAGTGCACAATTTCAAAGTGTCCAGGCTTTGAGAAACAGGGAGTAGAGTGACCTCTGCTGGCTGCTGCCTCCATTTCCTTTTATAAACCCCTAGTGCAGTGTTGTTCAACCTTTTTTGAGCCAAGGCATATTTTTTTCATTGAAAAAATGCGGAGGCACACCACCAGCAGGACTCATTAAAAAATTAAACTCAGCAGCCAATATTGACAATAAGAAGTCGTTGTCGCAATTGTTGGATATGACTTTAAAGCATAACCAAGCATGCATCACTATAGCTCTTGTCTCAAAGTAGGTGTACTGTCACCACCTGTCACATCACCCCCTGACTTATTTGGACTTTTTTTTGCTGTTTTCCTGTGTGTAATGTTTTAGGTCTTGTCCTGCGCTCCTATTTTGGTGGCTTTTTGTCTTTTTTTCGGTATTTTCCTGTAGCAGTTTCATGTCTTCCTTGACCGCTATTCCCCACACCTGCTTTGTTTTAAGTAATCAAGATTATTTCAGTTGTTTTTATCCTTCTTTGTGGGGACATTGTTGATTGTCATGTCATGTTCGGATGTATTTTGTGGACGCCATCTTTGCTCCACAGTAAGTCTTTGCTGTCGTCCAGCATTCCGTTTTTGTTTACTTTGTAGCCAGTTCAGTTTTAGTTTCCTTCTGCATAGCCTTCCCTAAGCTTCAATGCATTTCTTAGGGGCACTCACCTTTTGTTTATTTTTGGTTTAAGCATTAGACACCTTTTTACCTGCACGCTGCCTCCCGCTGTTTCCGACATCTACAAAGCAATTAGCTACCGGCTGCCACCTACTGATATGGAAGAGTATAACATGGTAAGTCTGCCGATCTCCAGACAGTACAGACACTCGACAACAACAACACATTATTTGCGGATTATTATTACTGGTTTGCAAAAAATATCTTTAACCCAAATAGGTGAAATTAGATAATCTCCCACGGCCACGGCACACCATACAGTATCTCACGGCACACTAGTGTGCCGCGGCACAGTGGTTGAAAAACACTGCCCTAGTGGACCCAGACATCTTATATGTAATAGAAATGTGTATGGTGTGTGTGGTCATTAAATATGTATTCTTATATATGTTCTTCACAGAAAATGAGCCAAAATCAGTGAGTCTCAGTTTGAAAAATTAATTAATTGTATCATTTTTCTTTTCATAAAAAATGAAAACGGGTCCCACAGACCCGAACACCACACAAGTTGTCTAATTAATGTTGTCACTGTTATGTATATTTGACTGAATGCTAGTGAGGACTTGAAGATACAGTATTTAGTTGGTGTTTAGTTTTCTTCAATATTATTTCATATTAGTGTAACTTATGGGTAGAGATGTCCGATAATGGCTTTTTTGCTGATATCCGATATTCCGATATTGTCCAACGCTTAATTACCGATACAGATATCAACCGATACCGATATATACGTTCGTGGAATTAACACATTATTATGCCTAATTTTGTTGTGATGCCCCGCTGGATGCATTAAACAATGTAACAAGGTTTTCCAAAATAAATCAACTCAAGTTATGGAAAAAAAATAGTGCCAACACGGCACTGCCATATTTATTATTGAAGTCACAAAGTGCATTATTTTTTTTTAACATGCCTCAAAACCGCAGCTTGGAATTTGGGACATGCTCTCCCTGAGAGAGCATGAGGAGGTTGAGGTGGGCGGGGTTAGGTGGGGCGGGGTTGAGGTTGAATATATATATATTAGGGGTGTAACGGTACACAAACATTTCGGTTCGGTACGTACCTCGGTTTAGAGGTCACGGTTCGGTTCATTTTCGGTACAGTAAGAAAACAACAAAATATAAATTTTTTGGTTATTTATTTACCAAATTTGTAAACAATGGCTTTATCCTTTTAACATTGGGAACACTATAATAATTCTGCCCACGTTAATCAACATTAAACTGCCTCAAGTTGTTGCTCAGATTAAATAAAATGACAAAACTTTTCTTCTACATATAAAAAGTGCAACATTATACAGTTTCAAGTCAACTCATCATGCTTAATGTATTACTGTAGTTGATTTTTATTATGTAAATGTTATATTTGTATCAACATGTGATAGCAGGGACCCTGCCATTCAAAACTAGGCTGCTGCATTACTAATGATTAATGTAACTATAGCTGAAAAAATAGTACAATAGCAATAGGAGAGACTATTCATCCCTGAACACCATGGAGTTCATGTAGGCTTAATGATGCACTTACATTATTATATCAACTATTGGACTGTCGATATTATCGGACATCCTTAGTCTTGATAAATCATTTGCATGTTTTCCCTCCCAGTATTCAGCAAATATTCTGCATATTCAAAAAGACAGACCGCGAAATGGCAACGCTCCGTATTCTGCTCACTAAAGAGACGCAGTCCTCTGCGCACAAGTTTAGTAGATGTGTTGTGCGCGCGATATCAAGCGTGCACATGTTTTAGTGCACGCAGACCTTAGGTCAGGGGTGTCCAAA
>NC_084755.1:34741387-34868887 GCF_033978785.1 Entelurus aequoreus | reverse complement strand
GCAGCACTTACCAGTGAGCTGCCTCTATTTTTTAAATTGTATTTATTTACTAGCAAGCTGGTCTCGCTTTGCTCGACATTTTTCATTCTAAGAGAGACAAAACTCAAATAGAATTTGAAAATCCAAGGAAATATTTTAAAGACTTGGTCTTCACTTGTTTAAATAAATTCTTTTTTTTTTTTACTTTGCTTCTTATAACTTTCAGAAAGACAATTTTAGAGAAAAAATACAACCTTAAAAATGATTTTAGGATTTTTAAACACATATACCTTTTTACCTTTTAAATTCCTTTCTCTTCTTTCCTGACAATTTAAATCAATGTTCAAGTAAATTTATTTTTTCTATTGTAAAGAATAATAAATACATTTTAATTGAATTCTTCATTTTAGCTTCTGTTTTTTCGACAAAGAATATTTGTGAAATATTTCTTCAAACTTATTATTATTAAAATTCAAATCTAGAAAATCTGTAGAATCAAATTTAAATCTTATTTTAAAGTCTTTTGAATTTCTTTTAAAATTTTTGCTCTGGAAAATCTAGAAGAAATAATGATTTTTCTTTGTTAGAAATATAGCTTGGTCCAATTTGTTATATATTCTAACAAAGTGCAGATTGGATTTTAACCTATTTAAAACATGTCATCAAAATTCTAAAATTAATCTTAATCAGGAAAAATTACTAATGATGTTCCATAAATTCTTTTTTTAATGTTTTCAAAAAGATTCGAATTAGCTAGTTTTTCTCTTCTTTTTTTCGGTTGAATTTTGAATTTTAAAGAGTCGAAATTGAAGATAAACTATGTTTCAAAATTTAATTGTCATTTTTTTTCGTGTTTTCTCCTCTTTTAAACCATTCAATTAAGTGTAAATATCATTAATTTTTAATAATAACATAGAGTTAAAGGTAAATTGAGCAAATTGGCTATTTCTGGCAATTTATTTAAGTGTGTATCAAACTGGTAGCCCTTCGCATTAATCAGTACCCAAGATGTAGCTCTCGGTTTCAAAAAGGTTGGTGACCCCTGGACTAGACTCTCACTATTATGTTAGATCCACTATGGACTGGACTCTCACTATTATGTTAGATCCACTATGGACTGGACTCCAATATGAATGGTTTCTCATAGTCATTCACATCGACATCCCACTGGGTTGTGAGTTTTTCCTTGCCCTTTTGTGGGCTCTGAACCGAGGATGTCGTCGTGGCTTGTGCAGCCCTTTGAGACACTTGTGATTTAGGGCTATATAAATAAACATTGATTGATCGATTGATAGACAAACATTCACACACTAGGGCCAATTTAGTGTTGCCAATCAACCTATCCCTAGGTGCATGTCTTTGGAGGTGGGAGGAAGCCGGAGTTAACCCACGCAGTCACATGCAAACTTCACACAGAAAGACCCCGAGGCCGGGGATCGAACCCAGGACCTTTGTATTGTGAGGCACATGCACTAACCCCTGTACAGAAAAACGTTTTATTTGAGAAATCCGACAAATTTAGTATATGGAAACGTAGTGATTGACTGGCTCATAGCAACTCAGTTATGAAGGGGTGCTCTACAGTCGTTTGATGAATGGAAACAGAAAGTGAAGGATGATGATTGCTAGTATCCAAAGATACAAGATTAAGGATCTATTCAGCTAATCGGTTTATGCCGCCAACCAAATCCAGACCTATGAGATCTTCAGTCTGGTGGCAGTGCGTCCCAGTCCAGGACAAGCAGTACAGGGTAAATGAATCTGACAGAGGAGAGGGGGGAGGACTAGGCAAAGGGGAGGCATCCTTCTCCACATGGGGATTAGTGGAAGCTCCTTGGCTATTTGCATGTCAATGGATCCTGGTGCTGCTTTTAGCGACCAACACCCCCTCTCCTTCCCTCTCTTTGGCCGGCTCCTTTACACTTCTCCTCACATCAGCAAAGACGCAGAGAGCATGAGGCAGTCAGAGAAGGAAAGATACGAAGGCAGAGTGCAGGACATCCCCGTTGTGGTTGTGTACAAACTTTGCTGAAAGGAAAGCTAAAAACAACCAAAACCACAAGAGAGTTCTACCGAAGCGCGGTTTTCGGAGCCTGCCAGAGCATCACACAAGTGGGATGGTTGGTTGAAGGTAGGAATTTTCTTTTTTGTTTCTCGCATCCCCCATGGCTATGAGTGGGGTACACCCGGGCTGTGGGGCTAACAATGAAAGCTGACAGGACTGGTCCACTTTGGCGGTCAGAATGAGGGAGGAGGGGACGGCGTTGTTATGCAGGCCTCTTTGAAACTGTTGATTCAAGCAATCCTTAAAGGACGTTTATTGTGGCGTAAAAGACTCCCAGATGGCTATAAACGTAGTCAATGCTTGCTCGTTTATTTGCCAAGTAGGTACTATAAAATAATCCTTGTCAAAATAGGTTTTTCGTTTGTTCAAAGTTAAAGTATCACTCCTGTGCGTTTTTCACTTTGGTGATATTACACTTTTGCTTCGATTAAAACCGACTAGAGTTTGTTGGCTCGTCTGGTCAAGTGTGAACGTACTCCAGGACCAAAAGGACCTAACCAAACGGGGGGCCGAGACCGCCTCCCAGCGGACTGTAGTCCTGAGTGAGGAAAGTTTGAACCCCGACCGCACCAATGGACCAAAACGCCAGCTAGGATGTTGCCAAATGTGACTGCAACCAGGATATGATGAATGAAAAATAATCAATAAACAAGAGTTAAATGTAAACCTATGAGCCGGGGGTCGGCAGCCCAAATTGTTGAAAGAGCCATACTGGACCAAAAATACATCAAACAAATCTGTCTGGAGCCGCAAAAAATTAAAGGCCTACTGAAAGCCACTACTACCGACCACGCAGTCTGATAGTTTATATATCAATGATGAAATATTAACATTGCAACACATGCCAATACGGCCGGGTTAACTTATAAAGTGACATTTAAAATTTCCCGCTAAACTTCCGCTTGAAAACGTCTATGTATGATGACGTATGCGCGTGACGTCAATGGTTGAACCGGAAGTATTCGGACACCATTGAATCCCAATACAAACAGCTCTGTTTTCATCTCAAAATTCCACAGTATTCTGGACATCTGTGTTGGTGAATCTTTTGCAATTTGTTTAATGAACAATGGAGACTGCAAAGAAGAAAGTTGTAGGTGGGATCGGTGTATTAGCGGCTGGCTGCAGCAACACAACCAGGAGGACTTTGAGTTGGATAGCAGACGCGCTATCCGACGCTAGCCGCCGACCGCATCGATGATCGGGTGAAGTCCTTCGTCGCTCCGTCGATCGCTGGAACGCAGGTGAGGACGGGTGTTGATGAGCAGATGAGGGCTGGCGTAGGTGGATAGCTAATGTTTTTAGCATAGCTCTGTGAGGTCTCGTAGCTAAGTTAGCTTCAATGGCGTCGTTAGCAACAGCATTGTTCAGCTTCGCCAGGCTGGAAAGCATTAACCGTGTATTTACATGTCCATGGTTTAATAGTATTGTTGATCTTCTGTCTATCCTTCCAGTCAGAGGTTTATTTCTTTTGTTTCTGTCTGCAGTTAAGCCCGATGCTATCACGTTAGCTCCGTAGCTAAAGTGCTTCGCCGATGTATTGTCGTGGAGATAAAAGTCACTGTGAATGTCCATTTCGCGTTCTCGACTCTCATTTTCAAGAGGATATAGTATCCGAGGTGATTTGAAATACAAATCCGTGATCCACAATAGAAAAAGGAGAAAGTGTGGAATCCAATGAACCCTTGTACCTAAGTTACGGTCAGAGCGAAAAAAGATATGTCCTGCACTGCACTCTAGTCCTTCACTCTATCGTTCCTCATCCATGAATCTTTCATCCTGGCTCAAATTAATGGGGTAATCGTCGCTTTCTCGGTCCGAATCGCTCTCGCTGCTGGTGTAAACAATGGGGAAATGTGAGGAGCCTTTCAACCTGTGACGTCACGCTACTTCCGGTACAGGCAAGGCTTTTTTTTATCAGCGACCAAAAGTTGCGAACTTTATCGTCGATGTTCTCTACTAAATCCTTTCAGCAAAAATATGTCAATATCGCGAAATGATCAAGTATGACACATAGAATGGATCTGCTATCCCCGTTTAAATAAAAAAAATTCATTTCAGTAGGCCTTTAAAAGCCTTCGTAAGTCTTTTAAAGAAGGCAACATATGATTTAAGTGTCTATATTAGCTATTTTAGCATCTACTATCAAAATGACGATGTGTGTCGCAGACTAATGCAAATCGTCGTTAACAGAAATGTTGAAATGTAATATTTATGCTACTTATGTTTACGACATTGGAAAACATTAGGCTTTTTCAGAGGGTGAGATAACTCCTGGAAATCACTGGCTTACAATGACCAAAGGTATAGAAGTGCGTGTCCAAGTTAAAGGAAACGGCAGACTGTCTTCTTCTAATGGATTTATTACAATCTTTGGCAAGCTGGGTAACGTTTGCTGTGGTCTGGAACAACATGGCACACCAACAACCAGCATAAATGCAGCCAATATTACATACAGATAATGCTTCGAGAGATGCAAATATAAATTAAATACACGGATGTCATAAGTGAAGGAAATTCAGTGAGCTCAAATATACCTACAAACAAGGCACAGTGATGCAATATGTACATACAGCTAGCCTAAGTAGCATGTTAGCATCGATTAGCTTGCAGTCATGCACTGACCAACTATGCCTGATTAGCACGCCACACACGTCAATAACATCAACAAAGCTCACCTTTTGTGCGTTCATGCACAGCATAAAACATTTGGTGGACAAAATGAGACAAAGAAGGAGTGGCGTAAAACACGTCCTTCTGTGGCAGCGTCGGAGAAAGTTGTACATGTGAACAAACTGTTTGTCACAGTTCACACAACTACTGTGAGTTCAAGGACCGCCGAAATTAGTAGAACAAAACGGCGCTCACCAAATACTGTCAGTGAAGTATAAACACAAACATATTAAACAGTGGGGTTTCTAACAATTAAAAAGGTTTGTTTCGTGTTTGTAGTCCTACAGAAAACTGTTTTAAAACCAAAAATATATATTATTCCCCCCATCTTTTTCCATTTTCCCTTGTGGCTCCCAGCTATAAGCGTAAATACAGTACCTGTCCATATTTCAACAAAGGGGTCGTGTTGTTCATTACAGTTTGCTGAAGTCGACAGCATCTACAATAACCTTTTTGACATCTTCATCTAATTTATATCTTCTTCGTTGCGCCTCAGCTGGTAAAAAAACAACAACAATCCTCATTAGAAGGGATGAAGGGTTTGCCAGCCGTTTGTTTTGGAGGCGTGAGGTCGCCAGACAATGAACACATCACATACACCGCACAACCGTGGTGGCTTCGGCTTAATCGTGTGCGGTATTTGGTGCTCTGACAAAAAATACAAATGTGAACTGAACCACACTAAAATCACCACAAAGTATCTCTTTTACATGAATACCTAGAAAAGCACACGGATACTGCAAACTAGTGTTGTCCCGATACCACTATTATAAACCCTGTTTCCATATGAGTTGGGAAATTGTGTTAGATGTAAATATAAACGGAATACAATGATTTGCAAATCCTTTTCAACCCATATTCAGTTGAATGCACTACAAAGACAACATATTTGATGTTCAAACTCATAAACTTTTTTTTTTTTGCAAATAATAATTAACTTAGAATTTCATGGCTGCAACACGTGCCAAAGTAGTTGGGAAAGGGCATGTTCACCACTGTGTTACATGGCCTTTCCTTTTAACAACACTCAGTAAAGGTTTGGGAACTGAGGAGACACATTTTTGAAGCTTCTCAGGTGGAATTATTTCCCATTCTTGCTTGATGTACAGCTTAAGTTGTTCAACAGTCCGGGGGTCTCCCTTGTGCTATTTTAGGCTTCATAATGCGCCACACATTTTCAATGGGAGACAGGTCTGGACTACAGGCAGGCCAGTCTAGTACCCGCACTCTTTTACTATGAAGCCACGTTGATGTAACACGTGGCTTGGCATTGTCTTGCTGAAATAAGCAGGGGCGTCCATGGTAACGTTGCTTGGATGGCAACATATGTTGCTCCAAAAGCTGTATGTACCTTTCAGCATTAATGGTGCCTTCACAGATGTGTAAGTTACCCATGTCTTGGGCACTAATACACCCCCATACCATCACACATGCTGGCTTTTACACTTTGCGACTATAACAATCCGGATGGTTCTTTTCCTCTTTGGTCCGGAGGACACGACGTCCACAGTTTCCAAAAACAATTTGAAATGTGGACTCGTCAGACCACAGAACACTTTTCCACTTTGTATCAGTCCATCTTAGATGAGCTCAGGCCCAGCGAAGCCCACTGCGTTTCTGGGTGTTGTTGATAAACAGTTTTGGCCTTGCATAGGAGAGTTTTAACATGCACTTACAGATGTAGCGACCAACTGTAGTTACTGACAGTGGGTTTCTGAAGTGTTCCTGAGCCCATGTGGTGATATCCTTTACACACTGATGTCGCTTGTTGATGCAGTACAGCCTGAGGGATGGAAGGTCACGGGCTTAGCTGCTTACGTGCAGTGATTTCTCCAGATTCTCTGAACCCTTTGATGATAATACGGAGCGTAGATGGTGAAATCCCTAAATTCCTTGCAATAGCTGGTTGAGAAAGGTTTTTCTTAAACTGTTCAACAATTTGCTCACACATTTGTTGACAAAGTGGTGACCCTCGCCCCATCCTTGTTTGTGAATGACTGAGCTTTTCATGGAATCTACTTTTATACCCAATCATGGCACCCACCTGTTCCCAATTAGCCTGTTCACCTGTGGGATGTTCCAAATAAGTGTTTGATGAGCATTCCTCAACTTTATCAGTATTTATTGCCACCTTTCCCAACTTCTTTGTCACGTGTTGCTGGCATCAAATTCTAAAGTTAATGATTATTTGCAAAAAAAAAAAAAATGTTTATCAGTTTGAACATCAAATATGTTGTCTTTGTAGCATATTCAACTGAATATGGGTTGACAATGATTTGCAAATCATTGTATTCCGTTTATATTTACATCCAACACAATTTCCCAACTCATATGGAAACGGGGTTTGTATTTATTTCAATACTTTTCGGTACTAAATAATTAAAATACTAAATATATAAAATAACTACATAAAGGGGGACCACAAAAAATGGCATTATTGGCTTTATTTTAACAAAAAAATCTCACGGTACATTAAACATATGTTTCTTATTGCAAGTTTGTCCTTAAATAAAATAGTGAACATGCAAGACAACTTGTCTTTTATTAGTAAGTAAGCAAACAAAGGCTCCTAATTTAGTCTGCTGACACATGCAGTAACATATTGTGTCATCTATCATTCTATTATTTTGTCAACATTATTAAGGACAAGTGGTAGAAATTTAATTATTAATCTACTTCTTCATTTACTGTTAATATCTGCTTATTTTCTGTTTTAACGTGTTCCATCTACAGCCCTCTTGTCAGGCAACTACTGTCTTTGTCTCTGTGGGTGGAGGCGGGACCGCTGCCATACACAAACAGATAAGTTGAGGCACATAATGTAAACGTAAGGTACCGATACCGATAATTTCCGATATTACATTTTTAAAGCATTTATCGGCCGATAATATCGGTCGGCCGATATTATCGGACATCTCCACCCCAAACACACGTCAAAAGTGGTAAAGGAATGGCTAAATCAGGCTAGAATGAAGGTTTTAGAATGGCCTTCCCGAAGTCCTGACTTAAACGTGTGGACAATGCTGAAGAAACAAGTCCATGTGAAAAAACCAACAAAATTACCTGGACTGCACCGATTTTTTCAAGAGTAGTGGTCAAAAATTGAACCTGAAAATTGCCAGAAGCTTGTGGGTGGCTACCAAAAGTGCCTTATTGCAGTGAAACTTGCAATAGAGTTGTAGAAATGATTGGAAACTCAAGACAGCCATGACATTATGTTCTTTACAAGTGTATCACCACTTTGTCAACAAATGCGTGTGCAAATTGTTGAACAGTTTAAGAAAAACCTTTCTCAACCAGCTATTGCAAGGAATTTAGGGATTTCACCATCTACGCTCCGTAATATCATCAAAGGGTTCAGAGAATCTGGAGAAATCACTGCACGTAAGCAGCTAAGCCCGTGACCTTCCATCCCTCAGGCTGTACTGCTTTAACAAGCGACATCGGTGTGTAAAGGATATCACCACATGGGCTCAGGAACACTTCAGAAACCCACTGTCAGTAACTACAGTTGGTCGCTACATCTGTAAGTGCAAGTTAAAACTCTCCTATGCAAGGCCAAAACTGTTTATCAACAACACCCAGAAACGCCGTCGGCTTCGCTGGGCCTGAGCTCATCTAAGATATATATATATATATATATATATGCATACATACATACAGTATATAGATTCAACTTTGACAAAGATCCTAAATGTCCATCCATTCATTTGACCATTATAAATGTCATCCAAACTGACTTAAGTGCGATACAGAACTGAAGTGACCTTTGCACTTGATAATGGTAAACAAGCACACATAGTAGTGAAGTCAAAATATTGCAATATTATGTCCCGTGCGGAGAGTACTACAGTATATTTGTGTGAGCTTTACTCACATGCCAGAGCAAATATGTACACAGCTGATCACAGTGATACACGTGTTTGATACCTGCGCTTTTAGTCTGGTCCAACCACTCCGTGACACGTGATATTGAAACTCCAGTTCCTCAAAATTCTAACTCTAGATATGATGGCGTTGTTAGTCATATCATGACTCACGGCGCGTTGTGTAAATTCAGGATGAGTGTCAGACGTCAGTGCCTTGGGGGGCAATTATGTTGCATGAGTTAATTTGCACCGAGATGTCATCGTCTGTAGTCGACCAGAGTTTGTCTTCAAGGTAGCCTGGTAAGCCTCTCTATTACTATCCCACAACCAAATAGTCCTGTTTTTAAACCACATATTCCATTTCGGAGTATACTCGCAACTCGGCGATACATCGAGTTTGTAAGATATATCGATATATTTTTAAACAAGATATGAATTAAGAAAATATTTAACTTTTATTGTGAACTTCAGCAATTATTACACACCAGCTCAGCTCATTACCTGCACTGTCTCCCCTAAACCTGTTCCAGATGCCACCTTCGTTCTTTGCTATAAGTTTGTTTTTTAATTTAATATTGTTTCTTGCTTTTTTTTTAATCAGAGCGCTGGCATTCACAACTTTCTTTGGCCCCCGTGGTGGCTTATTTTGCAGTCTTACTCAATACAAAAAAGCCCACACTGCAAAAAGTCAGTGTTCAAAAACAAGAAAAAAAACCCACAAAAAAGAGGGGTATTGTACTTGAACTAAGGAACATTATCTGCCAATAGAACAAGAAAATTTGGCTTGTCAAGACTTTCCAAAACAAGTAAAATTAGCTAACCTCAATGAACCCAAAAATAACTTAAAATAAGTATATTCTCACTAATAACAAGTGCACTTTTCTTGGTGGAAAAAAAAAAAGAGACCTTTTTGCTCAAAAATATTCTTAAATGAAGTAAATGCTAGTGCCATTATCTTGACATAATGATATTACATTTCTTGAAACCAGCAAACTTATACTAAAAACTAATTTATTGTTCTTAATGGAAAGGCAACAAGGCAAGCGCTTGTTACACTCGGGGTCTCCTAGCCGCTCAGGCAAATCATATTGTCTAAAAATGCATTTTTCCATGGATAACATGACATCATCGCACCAAGTGCGTGCTCTTTCAGTCAATTAGTGCGCATATATACAGCCCGGCCCCCGGCCAAAATGTTTTTAATTGTAATTTTGAGGAATTTATCTGAATGTGCATGACTATTTCTGTTCAAAATTGTTTAAAATGTCAAATGTTGAATATTAACTGTCAGTTTACTGTACTGTGCCAACTGTACTACTATATGAGTACTTATGTTCTATTGTTTCATTGAAAATAAAACAGCAAAGTCCATTTGGCTGTCATCTGTTTTAATTATGAGACACAATTGTGTCAAAATCTTTTTTTTTTCATGCTTGAAATAGGAAATTATTACTTTAAAAAAGTAGTTTTATACTTGTGAGTGTTGATGACACAGCTTTGCAACAGTTGATATTCTAGTTTCAAGCATGTTTTACTCAATATAGGTCATCAAATCTCAGCAACAAGCTGTAATATCTTACTGAGATCATTTAGGAGCAAAACCCTTAAAACAAGTAAAACACTCTAACATAAAATCTTATGTATGGCCCCGGGATGCCCAAAATGTCCATAACACACCCAGCCGAGTCCCACGGGGAGGGAGGGGGGATAAAAGTTGTAAAAGTCGGCAAAAGTCCCCAAAATGTTCAAAATACCTACCCAGGTTCGAGTCCCACAAGTCGCCGGCCAGGATGCCCAAAATGTCCAAAACGCGCCCAGCAAAGTCCCACAGGAAGGCGGGGAGAAAAGTGAAAAAAGTCGGTAAAATGTTCAAAAATCACACCCGGGTTCGAGTGTCACAAGTCTTAAGACTTGTGGCACTCGAACCTGGGCAGGTATTTTGAACATTTTTGGGGGACTTTTGCCTACTTTTCTCACTTTTCTCCCCCACTTCCTGTGGGACTTTGCTGGGTGCGTTATGGACATTTTTTGTATCCCGGGACTTGTGCGGCGGGACTCGTGGGGCTGGAACCCGAGGAGGTATTTTGGACACAATTGGGACTTTTGACCATTTTGGCCGCCTTTTCCCCCTCTTCTTCCCCGCCTTCCTGTGCACCATTGCTGGGTGTGTTTTGGACATTTGGACAAAAATAGTTTCAAGCATGTTTTACTCAATATAGGTCATTAAATCTCAGCAACAAGCTGTAATATCTTACTCAGATCATTTAGGACCAAAACCCTTAAAACAAGTAAAACACTCGAACATAAAATCTTATGTATGGTCCCGGGATGCCCAAAATGTCCATAACACACCCAGCCGAGTCCCACAGGGAGGGAGGGGGGATAAAGGTTGGAAAAGTCGGCAAAATGTTCAAAATACCTACCCAGGTTCGAGTCCCACAAGTCCCGCCGCCGGCCAGGATGCCCAAAATGTCCAAAACGCGCCCAGCAAAGTCCCACAGGAAGGCGGGGAGAAAAGTGAAAAAAGTCGGTAAAATGTTCAAAAATCACACCCGGGTTTGAGTGTCACAAGTTTTAAGACTTGTGACACTCCATGTGGGACTCGAACCTGGGCAGGTATTTTGAACATTTTTGGGGGACTTTTGCCTACTTTTCTCACTTTTCTCCCCCACTTCCCGTGGGACTTTGCTGGGTGCGTTTTGGACATTTTTTGTATCCCGGTACTTGTGCGGCGGGACTTGTGGGACTGGAACCCGAGGAGTTATTTTGGACACAATTGGGACTTTTGACCATTTTGGCCGCCTTTTCCCCCTTTTCTTCCCCACCTTCCTGTGCACCATTGCTGGGTGTGTTTTGGACATTTGGACAAAAATAGTTTCAAGCATGTTTTACTCAATATAGGTCATCAAATCTCAGCAACAAGCTGTAATATCTTACTCAGATCATTTAGGACCAAAACCCTTAAAACAAGTAAAACACTCGAACATAAAATCTTATGTATGGTCCCGGGATGCCCAAAATGTCCATAACACACCCAGCCGAGTCCCACAGGGAGGGAGGGGGGATAAAAGTTGGAAAAGTCGGCAAAATGTTCAAAATACCTACCCAGGTTCGAGTCCCACAAGTCCCGCCGCCGGCCAGGATGCCCAAAATGTCCAAAACGCGCCCAGCAAAGTCCCACAGGAAGGCGGGGAGAAAAGTGAAAAAAGTCGGTAAAATGTTCAAAAATCACACCCGGGTTTGAGTGCCCGAGTCTTAAGACTTGTGGCACTCCATGTGGGACTGGAACCTGGGTAGGTATTTTGAACATTTTTGGGACTTTTGCTGACTTTTCCAACTTTTATCCCCCCTCCCCATGGGACTTTGCTGGGTGTGTTATGGACATTTTGGGCATACCGGGACTTGTGTGGCCGGCGGTGGGACTTGTAGGACTCGAACCTGGGCAGGTATTTTGAACATTTTTGCCTACTTTTCTCACTTTTCTCCCCCACTTCCCGTGGGACTTTGCTGGGTGCGTTTTGGACATTTTTTGTATCCCGGGACTTGTGCGGCGGGACTTGTGGGACTGGAACCCGAGGAGGTATTTTGGACACAATTGGGACTTTTGACCATTTTGGCCACCTTTTCCGCCTCTTCTTCCCCGCCTTCCTGTGCACCATTGCTGGGTGTGTTTTGGACATTTGGACAAACATAGTTTCAAGCATGTTTTACTCAATAGTTTGTGAACCCGTTCTCAAACAATGGCAATAAACTATTCTGATTCTGATTCTGATTCTGATATAGGTCATCAAATCTCAGCAAAAAGCTGTAATATCTTACTCAGATCATTTAGGACCAAAACCCTTAAAACAAGTAAAACACTCTAACATAAAATCTGCTTAGTGAGAAGAATGATCTTATCAGACAGAAAATAAGCAAATATCACCCTTATTTGAGATATTTCATCTTACTTAGATTTCAGTTTTTGCAGTGTAGTGAGCAGTAGAGAATATGAAGTCATTTTTGGCCCAGGATGTATTTTGTTTTATTCATTATTGAAATGTTTTTTGCCACCTTATGTTGTATATTTTGTATATGAGATTTCCAGTTCATTTAATCATCTATTAATACTCCCAAAAATCTGGTTTATTTTACCCTTTCAATGTCTACTCCGTCTATTTGCATTCGTGTTTGATGCTCTTTTCTACTGTTACCAAATAGCATTATTTTAGTCTTACTGACATTCAAAGATAGTCTGTTTTTGTCAAACCATTTTTTAAATTTGTTCATTTCTTCTGTTATTATTTGTATTATCTCCTGTGTGTTCTCTTCTGAGTCTTACTCAATACCAAAAAGCCCAGGGATTGAGTCACCCACACGTGGGATTTTACTCAGTTCTGTGCAATGTTTGGTGATGTCAGAGACAGTTGACTTTTTTTTTTAAAAACCGAACCAAAAAAAAAACTGAACCATAAGAAAAGTGGAAACTGAGGTATGAAAAGTATGAAAGCTGAGGTATATTGAAAAATAATAAAACTGTGGTGACAGAACTTTAATAATTCTGTCAGAAAGATGAGAACAATGACCGATTTTAGGTAGGGATGTCCGATAATGGCTTTTTTGCCGATATCCGATATTGCGATATTGTCCAACTCTTAATTACCGATTCCGATATCAACCGATACCGATATATACATGTGTGGAATTAACACATTATTATGCCTAATTTTGTTGCGATGCCCCGCTGGATGCATTAAACAATGTAACAAGGTTTTCCAAAATAAATCAACTCAAGTTATGGAAACAAATGCCAACATGGCACTGCCATATTTATTATTGAAGTCACAAAGTGCATTATTTTTTAAAAACATGCTTTTGGTGGTAGCGGGGGGCGGGGGGGGTGTATATTGTAGCGTCCCGGAAGAGTTAGTGCTGCAAGGGGTTCTGGGTATTTGTTCTGTTGTGTTACGGTGCGGATGTTCTCCCGAAATGTGTTTGTCATTCTTGTTTGGTGTGGGTTCACAGTGTGGCGCATATTTGTAACAGTGTTAAACTTGTTTATACATCCACCCTCAGTGTAACCTGTATGGCTGTTGACCAAGTATGCCTGTGTGAAAAGCTGCAGATGTTACGTGACTGGGCCGGCACGCAAAGGCAGTACCTTTAAGGATTATTGGCGCTCTGTACTTCTCTCTACGTCCGTGTACACAGCGGCCTTTTAAAATGTCATAAATTTTACTTTTTACAAACCGATACCGATAATTTCCGATATTACATTTTAAAGCATTTATCGGCATCCCTAATTTTAGGGTGTACTCACTTGGGCTTGACTCCTCCTCTCTCACACTGAACATGAACCTCTTTGCTTATGCTGTTACTTGTACGTGTATCGCAGCAAATACCCTGACTCTGTGGTATATTTCTAGTCCTGGTTCAATTCCTACTAATTATTTCTGTTGTGCAAGGTGACCCGGCGACAGTCTTTAAATGGAATCGCATGTGTTTGTTACACAGAGGTGAGCATGCAAGCCATGGGCTTTGACTTTTGGACTACCTTATTTTCCGGACCATAGAGCGCACTGGTATAAAAGCCACACCCGCAAGTTTTTTTGAAGGAAAAAAATGTTTTTCCACATGCACTATATTGTTAAAAGTATTTGGCCACCCATCCAAATGATGAGAATCAGGTGTCCTAATCACTTGGCCTGGTGTATAAAATCAAGCACTTAGGCATGGAGACTGTTTCTACAAACATTTGTGAAAGAATGGGCCACTCTCAGTGATTTCCAGCGTGGAACTGTCATAGAATGCCACCAGTTCAACAAATCCAGTCCTGAAATTTCCTTGCTCCTAAATATTCCAAAATCAACTTTATTATAAGAAAAGTGAAGAGTTCGGGAACAACAGCAACTCAGCCACCAAGTGGTAGGCCACGTAAACTGACAGAGAGGGGCCGCCTCTAAAAGGAGTGCTCACGTATATTATGCAAAGCAGGTCCAGTACGCACAATACGTGACGGAATGTGCTTCGGCCCTTGTGATTTCGCCTTGTCTCCGCGCTGTCGTCTTATCTGCGTTGAGGTCCTTGTTGTCTCTGCTTCGTCTGCGTGCTGTCGTCTTATCTTCGTTGAGGTCCTTGAAGTCCTTGGCTGTTAGCGGGCTAAAACAAAGATAACATCTGCGGCTGAGGCCACCCCTCAGACAAGAAGTTTCGTCCTTGCACAGATACAAAAGTCTAACTCGAGCACAATAGCTAATAACTATAGCAACGGACTTTAAGCATACTAAAGTTGTGTGATGATATATATATATACATGATTATTCTAACAAGCCAGCAGCAACAGCTGAACTGAAATAGTCTTGATTACAAACAAGGAACCGGTGAGTCTGCAACTAATGTTAAGGTGCTGCAGGGTACGAGAAAACCGGAAGTGAAAACTCCAAAAAAGGAGCGCGGGACAGGAACTAAGCATTAGATATGGAAAACTCCATAAACTCAAAATCACACATGACAGGTCGTGACAAAATCTCCTGAAAACATCTTGAAATACTGCACTTTCTTGCACCTGGATCATCCCAGGGCCCCATCGCAGTTTGTCCCAGTATTACCCAGGGTTCAAAGTGCTAAAAAAGGGGGTTGTGTTGCAGATGGCGTTGGAAGAGTGCTTCTAAATTGCCCAGATGGTTGCTGCAGATATAAGTTGTGTGCTGCATCTTCCACAACACCTTAGGTTGGAGCACGACGCCATGGACGTGGTGGGGGACACTCCATGGTGACATCTGGTAGTAAACTGAAAAACCTCATTTGAATAGGGCAGTCTGCCCCACTTGGAAAATGCTAATTACCTGCAACCATATTTGCCAACCTTGAGACCTCTGAATTCGGGAGATGGGTTGAGGTGGGCGGGGTCGGGGTGCGCGGGGTTAAGCGGGAGGAGTATATTTATAGCTACAATATATATATATCAGTGAGGTTCATGGCTGGTGAGGCACTGACTTCATCACAGTCAGATTTACAAACATATGAACCCTAAAGAGTATCTTATTCACCATTTGATTGGCAGCAGTTAACGGGTTATGTTTAAAAGCTCATACCAGCATTCTTCCCTGCTTGGCACTCAGCATCAAGGGTTGGAATTGGAGGTTAAATCACCAAAAATTATTCCCGGGCGCAGCGCCGCTGCTGCCCACTGCTCCCCTCACCTCCCAGGGGGTGAACAAGGGGATGGGTCAAATGCAGAGGACAAATTTCACCACACCTAGTGTGTGTGTGACAATCATTGGTACTTTAACTTAACTTTAAAGGCCTACTGAAATGAATTGTTTTTATTTAAACGGGAATAGCAGATCCATTCTATGTGTCATACTTGATCATTTTGCGATATCAACACCCGTGCTCACCTGCCTTCCAGCGATCGGCGGAAGGACGAAGGACTTCACCCGATGCGTTTGGCGGCCCGGAGACGTAGTAAGTCAAGGTGAGGTCGGCGGCTAGCGCGTCTGCTCTCCAACAAAGTCCTCCTGGTTGTGTTGCTGTAGTCCGCTGCTAATACACCGATCCCACCTACAACTGTCTTCTTTGCAGCCTTCATTGTTCATTAAACAAATTGCAAAAGATGTCCAGAATACTGTGGAATTATGAAATGAAAACAGAGCTTTTTGTATAGGATTCTACGGGGTACCATAACTTCCGTTAAACTGACTTCGTCACGCGCATACGTCATCATACCGTGACGTTTCAGCCGGATATTTCCCGGGAAATTTTAAATGTCACTTTATAAGTTAACCCGGCCGTATTGGCATGTGTTGCAATGTTAAGATTTCATCATTGATATATAAACTATCAGACTGCGTGGTCGGTAGTAGTGGCTTTCAGTAGGCCTTTAACTTTACACATACAAACTGTAGCACACAAAAAAGCACATTTAATTAAAAAAAACGTTATTATGGTCTTACCTTTACTTATAAGTGCGGGAACAGTGGTGTTTGTGTTGGAGGAGTTGTGAATGAATGAAATATGAAATCAGTGCTGCAGTCTGCAGGTGTACCTAATGTTGTGTCCCTGTTCACGGCTCCTCCAGCGCGGACATTGTTGTTTTGGCACTTTTTGGCTTCTTGTTAAGTAACTTTTTTTGGGTGGATTCTGTCTTGCACGTGGAGGGTTTGGGTGTGGGCGTTGTTTGGTGTGGCGCTCCCGTCAAGGGTGCATCCTACAGCGGGGGTGCTTAGTCGGCACAAGGAGGCGGGGTTACAGCCAGCCTCCCACAGTGCGTCTTCGCAGCAGTTTTATGATTGCTCAGCACAAGAAATACGTTACACACATACAGTTGTTGACAAAATACACTGTACATTATATACCTCAGCTAACTCAACTATGGAAATGTATAATATAATTCATATAGCAATACGGTCTCACTGCACAGCAGGCCAGCAGTTAGCCGAGTCCGCAATCCATGTTGAGGCACAAGTGCCTCAACTGGCTGCTGACTCACCGCAAGTCTCTTGTCAGTATTTGAACGGCAAATGTGAAAATTCAGCGATTTTGAATAAAAATTATCTAAAACTGGTGAAGTTAAATAGAAAATAACTTTATAGTATAATCACTAAATACATAAAACAATTTAATTAATTTTTTTTCTTTTTACATTTTTTTTCATATATATATACATATATATATATATATATATATATATATATATATATATATATATATATATATATATATATATATATATATATATATATATAAATAAAATAAAATAAATACTTGAATTTCAGTGTTCATTTATTTCCACATATACACACATAAAAGTCAGGGGCCGTACTTATCAAGCTTCTTAGAATGCCATTTTACACTTAAGTCCTGAGAATTTGCGAAATTTAGTCCTACTCTCAAACTTAAGAATAAAAGCTTTTTATCAACGTTCTTAAGTCTAAGGATCACTCCTACTCTCCACGATATTTAAGAGACCTCCAGAGGTGTCTTAAGTGGTTAGGAGTTGCCAGCAGGGGATGGCACTGAGGCGAGAGGGACATGCGCGAACGTTCAGGGAACGGAACAATGTTTGTTTTTTTTGATGACGAGCAGCTGATCAAACGGTATCGTTTAGACAGAGCGGATATTATTTTTGTCACAGATTTAATACTTTTCGATTCTTTGTTGATTTCTGCATGTGTCTGCAGTGGGCTAGTATATATAGACCCACCCACACCAGTTTCAAATTAGTTGCCTAATTAATGAATTGGAAGGAAAATGTTATGACAGTAGCGTATGTGTGTGGCCGTGAGGTGAGTGACGTCAGTGAGTGTGTGGGCGAGAGAAGAGAAGAGAGGGAGCGGTAGCGTGAGTGCCGGCGGGGACTAGTTTGTTTTGTATTATTTTGTAGTTTATTGTCAAAATATACACTCCCATTGTCCACTTAAATATTTCCAAGATATTTCTTTATTCTTAGACAACGGATTCCCTTCCGTGATTGGTCATTTCTATGGACACAGAAATGACGTCACCTAAAATTCCGTTTACGGCACATAGTAATGTCGTAATTCAGCTCTGAGTGTGACACTTAAGATTCAGTCCTACACTTCGCTGAAAGTGTGAGTAAGACGCTTGATAACTAACTTTTAAGTGCAGCTTTCAGCGAAGAATTTATTTACTCTTAAGTCAACTCTTAGCAGACTTCTTAGGAGTAATTCTAAGAAGCTTGATAAGTACGGCCCCTGATCTACAAAATGTGCAGGCAACATACCCGGTCCTGGATGAACTGAAATTATTTTTTCCAATCATTTTGGAACTTGCAAGCGTACTTCTTCTTCTTACTCGTCGTCGCCATGTCTCTTCTTCGTTCTTCTGCTTCGTCTCTGTTATGTTTTATATTTTCGGGAGGGGCACTGAAATTCGGGAGTCTCCCAGGAAAATCGGGAGAGTCGGCAAGTATGCCTGCAACACGCCCACTAATAGCATTTTTTTTTTTATAGTTTGCACACACTATTTAGCACGTGTTATTTTGGGTCTAAGTAGATCGGGTTCCAAGTTGCTAACCGGTACTGCAGTTTTTAATGGCATTTTGTCATTTATTCTACTCATTGCAAACTTTCCAATGCCCAGGTGGCGCCCCAACAGAGGTGCGCCCCATACTTTGATGTGTCAATGTGTCAAACGGAGTCACATGACTTACACATATAAGTCAAACACCCAAATAGTGTTTACGGTATATCGCCATCTACTAGCCTGACATGCATATCACAGTGTTTTCAGTTATTTTGTTGCTCTTGGAAATTTGGAATCATTTTGACAACTTATGACAACCCTAAACCTTCTCAACTGAAAGCTAAAAAAAATAGGTTGTTTACATAGCAATGGCAATAAAGGCCTACTGAAAGCCACTACTAGCGACCACGCAGTCTGATAGTTTATATATCAATGATGAAATCTTAACATTGCAACACATGCCAATTCGGCCGGGTTAACTTATAAAGTGCCATTTTAAATTTCCCGGGGAACTTCCGGTTGAAAACGTGTACGTATGATGACGTATGCGCGTGACGTCAATGGTTGAAACGGAAGTATTCGGACACATTGTATCCGATACAAAAAGCTCTGTTTTCATCGCAAAATTCCACAGTATTCTGGACATCTGTGTTGGTGAATCTTTTGCAATTTGTTTAATGAACAATGGAGACTGCAAAGAAGAAAGTTGTAGGTGGGATCGGTGTATTAGCGGCTGGCTGCAGCAACACAACCAGGAGGACTTTGACTTGGATAGCAGACGCGCTATCCGACGCTAGCCGCCGACCGCATCGATGATCGGGTGAAGTCCTTCGTCGCGCCGTCGATCGCTGGAACGCAGGTGAGCACGGGTGTTGATGAGCAGATGAGGGCTGGCTGGCGTACGTGGGGCGCTAATGTTTTCATCATAGCTCTGACGAGGTCCCGTAGCTAAGTTAGCTTCAATGGCGTCGTTAGCAACAGCATTGCTAGGCTTCGACAGGCGGCACAGCATTAACCGTGTAGTTACATGTCCATGGTTTAATAGTATTGTTGATCTTCTGTCCATCCTTCCAGTCAGGGGCTTATTTCTTTTGCTTCTATCTGCATTTAAGCACGATGCTATCACGTTAGCTCCGTAGCTAAAGTGCTTCACCGATGTATTGTCGTGGAGATAAAAGTCACTGTGAATGTCCATTTCGCGTTCTCGACTCTCATTTTCAAGAGGATATAGTATCCGAGGTGGTTTGAAATACAAATCCGTGATCCACAATAGAAAAAGGAGAGAGTGTGGAATCCAATGAGCCAGCTTGTACCTAAGTTACGGTCAGAGCGAAAAAAGATACGTCCTGCACTGCACTCTAGTCCTTCACTCTCACGTTCCTCATCCACGAATCTTTCATCCTCGCTCAAATTAATGGTGTAATCGTCGCTTTCTCGGTCCGAATCGCTCTCGCTGCTGGTGTAAACAATGGGGAAATGTGAGGAGCCTTTCAACCTGCGACGTCACGCTACTTCCGGTACAGGCAAGGCTTTTTTTTTATCAGCGACCAAAAGTTGCGAACTTTATCGTCGATGTTCTCAGCAAAAATATGGCAATATCGCGAAATGATCAAGAATGACACATAGAATGGATCTGCTATCCCCGTTTAAATAAAAAAATGTCATTTCAGTAGGCCTTTAAAAGACTAAAAACACTAACTTTACTCAATACGTTTGTCCCTGTGATTGTTTTGCATGCTCGAAGGGAGGAGACGGGCCTAATTGTAAAGACAAAATCTCCAAAAATGAGACCACTATGCTGCTTGGTTAAAACCGTCTGTGAAGGTCTTGCTCCTCCGGGTTCTCCGGACCACCAATGACGGACATGACAGCCGTGTTCATCTTTGCGAACAAGGATTAATTTTGCAATAAGTTGTGCTTTTCAGCCATGTTAAAGTTTCTCTCGCTCGTTCTCCACCATCAACAACCTCCTCTCCTTCCCGACTGCTGCCTTTAACGGAGCAACAGGTGACCAGACAAACACTCACAGCTGTGTCATCTACGCACCTGTCACTAATCTCGAAGCCGATCCTGACACACCCCGCTTCGCCGCAGGTCCGCAGGCCACGCCGCACCACACCGGCCAATTCATAGTTGCAGATCCTTTCACATGTTGAAAGATACCATTGTTATTCTTAATGATGGTCACCACAGTCGAGTGGCTTTGAACATAATTATTTGCAACTTTTATTCGAGGCAGAGCACATTATTTATCCTAGAACATGAGATTTCAATGACTTGGTCAATATGGGCCTGCGTTTCTGCACTTTCTGAGCACGTTAAGACGTCTAATTTCACTTCTCTTTTCACTCTTACTTTCCTTCCTCACGCATTGGAGGTTAAAGTTTTAAAAAAGTTAATAAAAAGACAACAAAAGGACGTCCTTCCTCAGTGTAGTGATGTAGTCTAGTTCAGTGTTTTCAACCGAGGCACATTTTTTGCATTGGAAAAATCCGTAGTCACACCACTAGCATTAAAAAACGGAACACAGTTGACAAAAAAGTTGTTGTCTTAATTGTTGGATATGACTTTAAACCATAACCAAGCATGCATCACTATAGCTCTTGTCTCAAAGTAGGTGTACTGTCACCACCTGTCACATCACCCCCTGACTTATTTGGACTTTTTTGCTGTTTTCCTGTGTGTAGTGTTTTAGTTCTTGTCTTGCGCTCCCATTTTGGTGGCTTTTTCTCTTTTTTTGGTATTTCCCTGTAGCAGTTTCATGTCTTCCTTTGAGCGATATTTCCCGCATCTACTTTGTTTTAGCAATCAAGAATAGTTCAGTTGTTTTTATCCTTCTTTGTGGGGACATTGTTGATTGTCATGTCATGTTCGGATGTACATTGTGGACGCCGTCTTTGCTCCGCAGTAAGTCTTTGCTGTCGTCCAGCATTCTGTTTTTGTTTTCTTTGTAGCCAGTTCAGTTTTAGTTTCGTTCTGCATAGCCTTCCCTAAGCTTCAATGCCTTTTCTTAGGGGCACTCACCTTTTGTTTATTTTTGGTTTAAGCATTAGACACCTTTCCCCGCTGTTTCCGACATCTACAAAGCAATTAGCTACCTGCTGCCACCTACTGATATGGAAGAGTATTACACGGTTACTCTGCCGAGCTCTAGACAGCACCGACACTCAACAACAACAACACATAATTTGCAGACTATAATTACTGGTTTGCAAAAAATATTTTTAACCCAAATTAGATAATCTCCCACGGCACACCAGACTGTATCTCCAGTGGTTAAAAAACACTGGTCTAGTTATTCCACCATCGTATTAACTAGTTACCTGCACGTAACTAGTTATTTTTATTTTAGTGCAGTAATGATGATTTATGGGAGTGTCATAAACCGAGACCGGCCTTTATCAGAAATGCAAAATGACAAAGACATATTTGAAAAGGTGTCACTATTGTTTGACATCCTGGTGGCGAATACAAAGACCTTAAAACAGGGGTGTCCAAACTTTTTCCACTGAGGGCCGCACACGGAAAAATTAAAGCATGTGGGGGCCATTTTGATATTTTTCATTTTCAAACCATAACAAAATATATGGATTTTTTATTTATTTTACCTTTAGGGGTCCCGGGGACCATAAAGGGTCTCAGTCATTAAAATGTTAAAAATAAGTCATATTATTGTTTTTTTTTAATTATTTAACGCTTACAGTAAATCTCTATATCAACTTGATATACAGTAATACAAATTTAAAAAAAATGTTTTATGGCTTTTCTGTCATAAACAACTTAGTTTTTTTATAGTAAAACTGAAATATGAAGTATTTAGTAATTAGAGCCCTTAAAGATCAATAATGCAGGACACCATTGATTTTAATTCTTTCATATTTTTGAGTAATCACAGTGAAAAGATCAATAAAAAATCACTAAATATATTTGGGATCCAAAAGGTGCCCCACTCATAAAGTGATACATTTTTATTAGGTTTTTCTTTTACTTTCAACACTTAAGTTACGAGATCAACTTCAGATATATCTGTCCATTTTACGCTGGAACTATTATTTTGTTTGTTTTATGCGCTTTTGTCAAAGAAAACTTTGATGTTTTTATATGGCTACTACACAATATATGCAATATTTACCACATTTTCAAGTGAAATATTTGAAGTAATTGGAGCCCTGAAAATAATTCATTATAACATGGATTTTTTTGTCATTATTATTTTTTTTGAGCAATGGCAAAAAAAGAAAAATAAAGAAAAAAAAACAGCCTGCATGGCAGCTTTTGTGTCAACATTGCAACGTTTTCTCGTTAGATTTCACCTCATTCCACTTTTTTTAATGTCCTTTTTTATTTTTACAATAGTATTTCCAGAATGTGTGGCGGGCCGGTAAACAATTAGCTGCGGGCCGCAAATGGCCCCCGGGCCGCACTTTGGACACCCCTGCCTTAAAACAAGCGTCCATTTTTTCTTAATTACACATTTATTTCAGGTGGTCTTGTGTGTTTGATTGTATGTACTCTGCATCCACTGGCCAGTACTGACCAGTACAAAATCCAAGCATAGTCTTATGTACCTTTCCTCTCTCTTGTTTTCTTAGTTAATGAGTTTGTGTCCAGTTTTTCCCTGCAGTGTGTGTGTGTGTCGTTCCATTTTAAATGAGTTTGTGTCAGTTGGTCTTTGACACTGTTTGCTTTTCACATGCATTACGAGTCATTGCATAGTCTCCGTGTGAGGGCCCCTGTGATTTTGTCTTGGAAATGTGTGTCCTTTTCAGGAAAGCTCCTAGTTGCACTGCAAAAAATGAAATCTAAGTAAGATTAAATATCTCAAATAAGGGTGATATTTGCTTATTTTCTGTCTGATAAGATCATTCTTCTCACTAAGCAGATTTTATGTTAGAGTGTTTTACTTGTTTTAAGTGTTTTGGTTCTAAATGATCTCAGTAAGATATTACAGCTTGTTGCTGAGATTTGATGACCTATATTGAGTAAAACATGCTTGAAACTAGAATATCAACTGTTGCAAAGCTGTGTCATCAACACTCACAAGTATAAAACTACTTTTTTAAAGTAATCATTTCTTATGTCAAGCATGAAAAACATCATGACTTTGACACAATTGTGTCTCATAATTAAAACAGATGACAGCCAAATGGACTTTGCTGTTTTATTTTCAATGAAACAATAGAAAATAGGTACTCATATAGTAGTACAGTTGGCACAGTACAGTAAACTGACAGTTAATATTTAAACATTTAACATTTCAAACTATTTTGAACATGAATAGTTCATGCACATTCAGGTAAATTCTTCAAAATTACAATTAAAAAAAGTTATATATGGATATATGCGCACTAATTGACTGAAAGAGCACGCACTTGGCGCGATGATGTCATGTTATCCATGGAAAAATGCATTTTTAGACCATACACTGCAAAAAGTCAGTGTTCAAAAACAAGAAGAAAAAAAATACAAAAAAGAGGGGTATTTTATTTGAACTAAGCAAAATTATCTGCCAATAGAACAAGAAAATTTGGCTTGTCAAGACTTTCCAAAACAAGTCAAATTAGCTAACCTCAATGAACCCAAAAATACCTTAAAATAAGTATATTCTCACTAATAACAACTGTACTACTATACGAGTACGTATTTTCTATTGTTTCATTGAAAATAAAACAGCAAAGTCCATTTGGCTGTCATCTGTTTTAATCCATCCATCCATTTTCTACCGCTTGTCCCTTTCGGGGTCGCGGGGGGTCACCTTTGCCTCTTTGAGCTGTAATTTGACCCCCTTAACATGCTTCAAAACTCACCAAATTGGACACACATATCAGGACTGGCGAAAATTGCGATCTAATCAAAAAACCAAACCCCAAAACTCAAAATTGCGCTCTAGCGCCCCCTAGGAAGAAAACACAGACAAAACTGCTCCTAGGAAGAAAACACAGACAAAACTGCCTGTAACTCCCAGTAGGAATGTCGTAGAGACATGAAACAAAAACCTCTATGTAGGTCTCACTTAGACCTAGATTTCATACGCTGAAATCCTTCAGCAAAAATCAACAGGAAGTTGCCAATTCTCCCTTCAAAACAAAAGTTTAGTAAAAACAGTCACCTTTGCCTCTTTGAGCTGTAATTTGACCCCCTTAACATGCTTCAAAACTCACCAAATTGGACACACACATCAGGACTGGCGAAAATTGCGATCTAATCAAAAAACCAAACCCCAAAACTCAAAATTGCGCTCTAGCGCCCCCTAGGAAGAAAACAAACAAAACTGCTCCTGGGAAGAAAACAGACAAAACTGCCTGTAACTTCCAGTAGGAATGTCGTAGAGACATGAAACAAAAACCTCTATGTAGGTCTCACTTAGACCTAGATTGCATACGCTGACATCCTTCAGCAAAAATCAACAGGAAGTTGCCAATTCCCCCTTCAAAACAAAAGTTTAGTAAAAACAGTCACCTTTGCCTCTTTGAGCTGTAATTTGACCCCCTTAACATGCTTCAAAACTCACCAAATTGGACACACACATCAGGACTGGCGAAAATTGCGATCTAATCAAAAAACCAAACCCCAAAACTCAAAATTGCGCTCTAGCGCCCCCTAGGAAGAAAACAGACAAAACTGCTCCTGGGAAGAAAACACAAACAAAACTGCCTGTAACTTCCAGTAGGAATGTCGTGGAGACATGAAACAAAAACCTCTATGTAGGTCTCACTTAGACCTAGATTTCATACGCTGAAATCCTTCAGCAAAAATTAACAGGAAGTTGCCAATTCCCCCTTCAAAACAAAAGTTTAGTAAAAACAGTCACCTTTGCCTCTTTGAGCTGTAATTTGACCCCCTTAACATGCTTCAAAACTCACCAAATTGGACACACACATCAGGACTGGCGAAAATTGCGATCTAATCAAAAAACCAAACCCCAAAACTCAAAATTGCGCTCTAGCGCCCCCTAGGGAGAAAACACAGACAAAACTGCTCCTAGGAAGAAAACACAGACAAAACTGCCTGTAACTTCCAGTAGGAATGTCGTAGAGACATGAAACAAATACCTCTATGTAGGTCTCACTTAGACCTAGATTTCATACGCTGACATCCTTCAGCAAAAATCAACAGGAAGTTGGAAATTCCCCCTTCAAAACAAAAGTTTGGTAAAAACAGTCACCTTTGCCTCTTTGAGCTGTAATTTGACCCCCTTAACATGCTTCAAAACTCACCAAATTGGCCACACATATCAGGACTGGCGAAAATTGCGATCTAATCAAAAAACCAAACCCCAAAACTCAAAATTGCGCTCTAGCGCCCCCTAGGAAGAAAACAGACAAAACTGCTCCTAGGAAGAAAACACAGACAAAACTGCCTGTAACTTCCAGTAGGAATGTCGTAGAGACATGAAACAAAAACCTCTATGTAGGTCTCACTTAGACCTAGATTTCATACGCTGACATCCTTCAGCAAAAATCAACAGGAAGTTGGCAATTCCCCCTTCAAAACAAAAGTTTAGTAAAAACAGTCACCTTTGCCTCTTTGAGCTGTAATTTGACCCCCTTAACATGCTTCAAAACTCACCAAATTGGACACACACATCAGGACTGGCGAAAATTGCAATCTAATCAAAAAACCAAACCCCAAAACTCAAAATTGCGCTCTAGCGCCCCCTAGGGAGAAAACACAGACAAAACTGCTCCTAGGAAGAAAACAGACAAAACTGCCTGTAACTTCCAGTAGGAATGTCGTAGAGACATGAAACAAAAACCTCTATGTAGGTCTCACTTAGACCTAGATTTCATACGCTGACATCCTTCAGCAAAAATCAACAGGAAGTTGCCAATTCCCCCTTCAAAACAAAAGTTTAGTAAAAACAGTCACCTTTGCCTCCTTGAGCTGTAATTTGACCCCCTTAACATGCTTCAAAACTCACCAAATTGGACACACATATCAGGACTGGCGAAAATTGCGATCTAATCAAAAAACCAAACCCCAAAACTCAAAATTGCGCTCTAGCGCCCCCTAGGAAGAAAACAGACAAAATTGCTCCTAGGAAGAAAACACAGACAAAACTGCTTGTGACTTCCAGTAGGAATGTCGTAGAGACATGCAACAAAAACCTCTATGTAGGTCTCACTTAGACCTAGATTTCATACGCTGACATCCTTCAGCAAAAATCAACAGGAAGTTGCCAATTCCCCCTTCAAAACAAAAGTTTAGTAAAAACAGTCACCTTTGCCTCTTTGAGCTGTAATTTGACCCCCTTAACATGCTTCAAAACTCACCAAATTGGACACACACATCAGGACTGGCGAAAATTGCGATCTAATCAAAAAACCAAACCCCAAAACTCAAAATTGCGCTCTAGCGCCCCCTAGGAAGAAAACAGACAAAACTGCTCCTGGGAAGAAAACACAGACAAAACTGCCTGTAACTTCGAGTAGGAATGTCGTAGAGACATGCAACAAAAACCTCTATGTAGGTGCCACTTAGACCTAGATTTCATATGCTGACATCCTTCAGCAAAAATCAACAGGAAGTTGCCAATTCCCCCTTCAAAACAAAAGTTTAGTAAAAACAGTCACCTTTGCCTCTTTGAGCTGTAATTTGACCCCCTTAACATGCTTCAAAACTCACCAAATTGGACACACACATCAGGACTGGCGAAAATTGCAATCTAATCAAAAAACCAAACCCCAAAACTCAAAATTGCGCTCTAGCGCCCCCTAGGGAGAAAACACAGACAAAACTGCTCCTAGGAAGAAAACAGACAAAACTGCCTGTAACTTCCAGTAGGAATGTCGTAGAGACATGAAACAAAAACCTCTATGTAGGTCTCACTTAGACCTAGATTTCATACGCTAACATCCTTCAGCAAAAATCAACAGGAAGTTCGCAATTCCCCCTTCAAAACAAAAGTTTAGTAAAAACAGTCACCTTTGCCTCCTTGAGCTGTAATTTGACCCCCTTAACATGCTTCAAAACTCACCAAATTGGACACACATATCAAGACTGGCGAAAATTGCGATCTAATCAAAAAAACAAACCCCAAAACTCAAAATTGCGCTCTAGCGCCCCCTAGGAAGAAAACAGACAAAATTGCTCCTGGGAAGAAAACACAGACAAAACTGCCTGTGACTTCCAGTAGGAATGTCGTAGAGACATGCAACAAAAACCTCTATGTAGGTCTCACTTAGACCTAGATTTCATACGCTGACATCCTTCAGCAAAAATCAACAGGAAGTTGCCAATTCCCCCTTCAAAACAAAAGTTTAGTAAAAACAGTCACCTTTGCCTCTTTGAGCTGTAATTTGACCCCCTTAACATGCTTCAAAACTCACCAAATTGAACACACACATCAGGACTGGCGAAAATTGCGATCTAATCAAAAAACCAAACCCCAAAACTCAAAATTGCGCTCTAGCGCCCCCTAGGAAGAAAACAGACAAAACTGCTCCTAGGAAGAAAACAGACAAAACTGCCTGTAACTTCCAGTAGGAATGTCGTAAAGACATGAAACAAAAACCTCTATGTAGGTCTCACTTAGACCTAGATTTCATACGCTGACATCCTTCAGCAAAAATCAACAGGAAGTTGGCAATTCCCCCTTCAATACAAAAGTTTAGTAAAAACAGTCACCTTTGCCTCTTTGAGCTGTAATTTGACCCCCTTAACATGCTTCAAAACTCACCAAATTGGACACACATATCAAGACTGGCGAAAATTGCGATCTAATCAAAAAAACCAAACCCCAAAACTCAAAATTGCGCTCTAGCGCCCCCTAGGAAGAAAACAGACAAAACTGACAGTAACTTCCAGTAGGAATGTCGTAGAGACATGAAACAAAAACCTCTATGTAGGTCTCACGTAGACCTACATTTCATATATTGACAACCCCCAGCAAAAACCAACAGGAAGTTTGCAATTCCCCCTTCAAATTAAAAGTTGGGTCAAAACAGTCAACTTTTTTCAAACATTATCTCCTCTGAGCGCGTTTGTCGTGTCGGCTTCAAACTAGCACAGGAGAGAGATTGAACCCTTCTGATTAAAAGTTGATGAAAGAGTTTGAATTACTGCTCCGGTTTGGATTTTATGTGCCGTCAAAGTCGGTCCCGTCCAACGCTGCTTGCAGCTTTAATTTCTCTTGTTTATGAACACTGACTTTTTGCAGCGTGCGTCTGAAGTCACTTTTGATTGTCCTCAAAATGGATGTTTTTGTAAAGCTCACACTGCACAATGCTAAGTTTGTACATTTCCATCCCAGATTTGTTCTAAGACGGAATGAGTCAAGCCTTGAGTGGAGTGTTTGGATTTAAAGAAAGCCAGACTTAACTGTGTCCTACTCCTGCTCTGTCTCCGCTCATGAGGATTATCTTGTGTTCCAATGGTTTTACACTTGGTTATTTTTAGCCGATTAAACGATGCAGACGAGCACCGTCGTCTTTCCTCTCCTCTGACTGAGAACAATGGTTGTGGGACCACTTCAGAGTCGTACATAAGTCATTCTCGCACTTATTCTTCAGTCAAGCGGGTTTCAGATGACCGTATCACATTTGGAGCTGAGAGTAGATGTAAACACACACACTTTTACACTCTAGTTTCAATCCTCTTACGTCACACACCAGACGATAGACGGACTGTACACACACACTTGTGACACTTCACTGGTCAGGTGAACCTAGAAGTCTGTGTCTTTACATTATACAGTCCTGGTCAGAAATTTACATCAGGGGTGTCCAAAGTGCGGCCTGGGGGCCATTTTTTAACGGCCCCACGGCACATTTTAAAAATACGATTGAAACATTTTGAAAACGTAAAAAGTGGTATAAAGGAGCAAACAAAGAATGTGTTGCAATGTTTACTGTAATAACACAAAGCTGCCATGCAGGATGTTTCTTTCTTTAAAAAATAATAATGAATCAAAATGAATGTCATGAATTATTGACCTATTCAAAAGGCTCCAATTACGTCACGTTAAATATTCCACTTTGAGATATTTTTTGTGGAAAATGTAGCATATTTTGTGTTTGCCATATAAAAAACTGAGCTGTTTTTTTTTTTTTAAAAGAAAGGCCTAAAACGAACAAACAAAAAACATAAACAACAATAAAACGTATAATTGACGGATGGATCTGAAGTTGATCTCGAGATTATTGTGTTAAAAGTAAACAGTAAAAAAAAATGTATAATTAATTTTTTTAACACTTTAATGAGTAGGACCCTTTTGGATCCCCAATAATTTTAGTGTGATTTGTTTTTAAGTGTCATTGCTCAAAAAAATAATAATGAATTAAAATCAATGGTGTTATGAGTTATTGACCTTTTTAAGGCTCAAATTATTATATAATCTCAAATATTCCACTTAAAAAAAATTATTGGGTGAAAATATTGCATATTTTGTGTTTTTTCCATCAAAAAACAGGGTTTTGTTTGACAAAAAGAGCATACAATTTAAATCTTTAAAAACGTTATATTGACAGATAGACCTAATGTTGATCTAGAGCAGGGGTGTCAAACTCATTTTAGATCGGGGGCCACATGGAGAAAAATCTACTCCCAGGTGGGCCGGACTGGTAAAATCACGGCACGATAACTTAAAAATAAAGACAACTTCAGATTTTTTTTTTTGTTTAAAAATAGAACAAGCACATTCTGAAAATGAACAAATCATAATGTTGATGTTTTTTTTTACACATACATGTTGCAGTTAATAGTATTCTATCTTTATTTGTCGTTACTTATACTTTCTGAATAAATGATGGGATAATGTTCATCAGTCAACTCATAGGTGTAATTTTCAATCTATTAAGATAAAAAAATATCAAAATCAAATTACAGGATGTTTTTTATGTAGTTTACTCATTTTTCTCAACTGGTGCACTAAGATCATGTGTTTTTTTTGTTTTTGTTTTACATATGTAGCATCATCTAAAATTATACAAAGAATTGCTATTGCGACATCTAGTGGACACATTTAGAAGAGCAGTTTCTTTCATTCCAAAATTTCGCAAACTCATCCCGCGGGCCGCATAAAACCTGTTCGTGGGCCTGATCCGGCCCGCGGGCCGTACGTTTGACACCCCTGATCTAGAGATTTAAAACTTGAATAATAATAAAAATAATAATACTGAATAATGACACATTTTTAATATTTTTTTCACCAAAACCCTTTGGGGTCCCCAGGATCAAGCTTGAGTGGAGGCCTGAATGTATATTTGTTATACATATATTGTATTGGTTTTTAAAATAAAAAAATATCAAAATGGCCCCCGCTTGCTTTGATTCGTCAGTGTGCGGCCCTCAGTGGAAAAAGTTTGGACACCCCTGGTTTACATACACTTGTAAAGAACATAATGTCATGGCTGTCTTGAGTTTGCAATAATTTCTACAACTCTTGTTTTTTTGTGATGTAGTGATTGGAGCCCATACTTGTTGGTCACAAAAAACATTCATGAAGTTTGCTTCTTTTATGAATTTATTATGAGTCTACTGAAAATGTGAGCAAATGTGCTGGGTCAAAAGTATACATACAGCAATGTTAATATTTGCTTACATGTCCCTTGGCAAGTTTCACTGCAATAAGACACTTTTGGTAGCCATCCACCACCACCATGCTTGACGGTATGCATGGTGTTCCTGGGAATAAAGGCCTGACCTTTTCTACTCCAAACATATTGCTGGGTATTGTGGCCAAACAGCTCTATTTTTGTTTCGTCTGACATCACACGGACAAAGATAAGACCTTCTGGAGGAAAGTTCTGTGGTAGACCCATAATAAATTCATAAAGGAACCAAACTCCATGAATGTTTTTTGTGACAATGGCGCCTTCACAGATGTGTAAGTTACCCATGTCTTGGGCACTAATACACCCCCATACCATCACACATGCTGGCTTTTACACTTTGCGCCTATAACAATCCGGATGGTTCTTTTCCTCTTTGGTCCGGAGGACACGACGTCCACGGTTTCCAAAAACAATTCGAAATGTGGACTCGTCAGACCACAGAACACTTTTCCACTTTGTATCAGCCCATCTTAGATGAGCTCAGGCCCAGCAAAGCCGACGGCGTTTCTGGGTGTTGTTGATAAACGGTTTTCGCCTTGCATAGGAGAGTTTTAACTTGCACGTACAGATGTAGCGACCAACTGTAGTTACTGACAGTGGGTTTCTGAAGTGTTCCTGAGTCCATGTGGTGATATCCTTTACACACTGATGTCGCTTGTTGATGCAGTACAGCCTGAGGGATGGAAGGTCACAGGCTTAGCTGCTTACGTGCAGTGATTTCTCCAGATTCTCTGAACCCTTTGATGATATTACGGATCGTAGATGGTGAAATCCCTAAATTCCTTGCAATAGCTGGTTGAGAAAGGTTTTTCTTAAACCGTTCAACAATTTGCTCACGCATTTGTTGACAAAGTGGTGACCCTCGCCCCATCCTTGTTTGTGAATGACTGAGCATTTCATGGAATCTACTTTTATACCCAATCATGGCACCCACCTGTTCCCAATTTGCCTGCACACCTGTGGGATGTTCCAAATAAGTGTTTGATGAGCATTCCTCAACTTTATCAGTATTTATTGCCACCTTTCCCAACTTTTTTGTCACGTGTTGCTGGCATCGAATTCTAAAGTTAATGATTATTTGCGAAACAAAAAAAATGTTTATCAGTTTGAACATCAAATATGTTGTCTTTGTAGCATATTCAACTGAATATGGGTTGAAAATGATTTGCAAATCATTGTATTCCGTTTATATATACACTACCGTTCAAAAGTTTGGGGTCACCCAAACAATTTTGTGGAATAGCCTTCATTTCTAAGAACAAGAATAGACTGTCGAGTTTCAGATGAAAGTTCTCTTTTTCTGGCCATTTTGAGCGTTTAATTGACCCCACAAATGTGATGCTCCAGAAACTCAATCTGCTCAAAGGAAGGTCAGTTTTGTAGCTTCTGTAACGAGCTAAACTGTTTTCAGATGTGTGAACATGATTGCACAAGGGTTTTCTAATCATCAATTAGCCTTCTGAGCCAATGAGCAAACACATTGTACCATTAGAACACTGGAGTGATAGTTGCTGGAAATGGGCCTCTATACACCTATGTAGATATTGCACCAAAAAGCAGACATTTGCAGCTAGAATAGTCATTTACCACATTAGCAATGTATAGAGTGTATTTCTTTCAAGTTAAGACTAGTTTGAAGTTATCTTCATTGAAAAGTACAGTGCTTTTCCTTCAAAAATAAGGACATTTCAATGTGACCCCAAACTTTTGAACGGTAGTGTACATCGAACACAATTTCCCAACTCATATGGAAACGGGGTTTGTACAGCGAGCAGAGAACATAGTGAGTTCAGAAAGCATAAGAACAAGTATTTACATTTGATTATTTACAATCCGGGGAGGGTGTTAGCCAAGGGTTGTAGTAGTTTTGAAGGAGGATAGAGATGCCCTTTCTTTTACACCTGTTGGGAGTGCATTCCATATTGATGTGGCATAGAAGGAGAATGAGTTAAGACTTTTGTTAGATTGGAATCTGGGTTTAACGTGGTTTTTGGAGCTTTGTGGGGTCCAAAGCGTGGGGAAAAAAGTGGCGGCTTATAGTCCAGAAAGTACTTTTTTCTGCAGTTTATTAGCAATAATACTGAAGTGACACACTTCCATGAGAGGCTTCATACAGACTATATCAAGTCATTTTGAGTAATAAAGTTTGTAAAAAGATTGCAGCTTCAGAGGTGCAGCTCGACTAAACACTGCCTCATGTTTTGATCATACAATTTGGCCATTTTGCCCGTCAGAAAATACATTTGAAACACAAAATTCATTTTCAATCTGTGTGTTTTGACCCGTAGGAAACACTGAAGCGCTGAACACGGACAGACCTACACCGATGGAGGAGAGAGAGGAGGAGAGAGGCATCATGGGAGAAGAGCAAGCCGCTGAGGAGAAGAGCGAAGAACAAGTGGAGAGCTCGGACACCAAGGATTCAATCAAAGAAGAAGAAACAAATGGCGTGGAGGTCCACGCTGAGGGGGAGGAGAAGCAGAGGGAGAAAGGAATGGAGGAAGGAGAGATGAAGAAGGAGGTGGAGCTGGAGACGGAGGTGAAGACGGAGGTGGTGCCGGGCCTGCAGATGAGCTTCATCCACAGCAGCGACTTATTTGGCTATGTGGGCATTGAGGCCGTGCTGGACCAGATGAGACGCAAGACCATGAAGGCCGGCTTTGAGCTCAACGTCATGGTCGTCGGTGAGTGCTGACTTAGTTTTATTACGTTTGGTTTCACCTTTCTGTCATTGAAATGGTCGTGAATGGATTCCTCCATAATACTACGTGCAATTGTTCATTTTACTGAGATAAAACCACACTTTTTTGATACTTTTTTGATATACAGTGTGTTGCGTCTGACCAGTCCTCCCTACCAGGGATTTAAAGTCACTGGTCAATCCCAACTTCTTTCAGATGACATATATGCAGAGTAAGAAGGACCATCGAGACAGAATAGGAATATTATCGAGTTTTACTGAATCTTCAGGAGACCAGCCCAGACCAATACATTCATACCGGCTTCTCGAATTGGTCTAACATTCAAAACGGAAAGAAACTACTTCTTGAATCGGAAAGCAGTCCCCCCAGAAAGGAATACAGGCTCATTGTTCTACTGCAGATAAGATATAAGGGAGAACTCCAACTCCTACATTGCAAGCCTTCAAGGTAACACACACAGTTTACTTGCGGACATAAAATTAAAAAATAGAAAGAGTACAAATGAAAAAACACTAGCTGCTTCAAACATGACTATGAATAAAGAAAGTACTCTTAAACATATATGCATTCTCCACAAGTGCTACCTAGGTTTGGTTTTTTGCTAAAAATGTTGCTTTGGTTTTCGTATACCGTCTTAGTTACCATACAGCCAAACTAGTCCATTTTTCAGAGACTGCAAAATACGTCACATGGGGCCAAACAAAGTTGCAGGTGTCAGTACTTTGATGAAGAAGGTGAGAAACAAGTTTTAATTCAAGAAAAACTAGCCAAGTATGAATGTGGCTCTTCCCTCGCCTCCTCTCTCTCTCTGCTCATCACTGTCTTTGCCAACTTAAAGGGGAACCGCACTTTTTAGAGAATTTTGCCTATCTTTCACAATCACTGTGAGAGACAAGAACACACACGTCTTTTTAAAAATGATTTTAAAGATGATGAAAAAACGCTTGAAAGATGCGGCAATTGGGAGTCCCTGTTGTAGCCTTCAAAGCCCTCTAAAACAACTTTAAAACCCTCCAGCAACGTTTTATATACACACTGCAAGTCTATATATAATGTAGTAACAGACAAGTAATATGTACAATATTTACAGTATTTTGAGCTTTATAATCATTTCCGGGACTGATTTCTTCCACGCATTGATTTCTGTTTCCATAGCAGCGCACGTCTGACTTCTGGCAACATGTTCCTACTTCCGGAATCAAACACGAGTGTGTTTTCTAAACATGGCAGACTTGGTGACAGACATCAAAAACAACAATTTTTGGACAAATGAGGATTTACAACCATATACTATTGAAGCTAAGTACACTGCTGCTTATAGAAGCGAGCACGAAGGAAGAGTGAGACGTAGGAGCAGACGTTATAAATATGGAGCTTGGAGCCAAGCTATTTCAACATAAATGGAGTGCTTACCCCAAATCAACAGGAAACGTCCCCGGCCAGCTGGACCAGACAGAGAACTGTCCATCGAGTGAGTCACTTTAATATTGATCATGATACATGCAGCACGTCATGTGTGTTATTAACCTACACCGATGGAGGAGAGATGGAGGGGCGGCGTGGCGAAGTTGGTAGAGTGGCCGTGCCAGCAATCGGAGGGTTGCTGGTTACTGGGGTTCAATCCCCACCTTCTACCATCCTAGTCATGTCCGTTGTGTCCTTGGGCAAGACACTTCACCCTTGCTCCTGATGGCTGCTGGTTAGCGCCTTGCATGGCAGCTCCCGCCATCAGTGTGTGAATGTGTGTGTGAATGGATGAATGTGGAAATAGTGTCAAAGCGCTTTGAGTACCTAGAAGGTAGATAAGCGCTATACAAGTATAACCCATTTATCATTTACAACTCAGTGTTTCCCACACATTCATTTATTTGTGGCGGCCCGCCACGAAAGAATTACGTCCGCCACAAATAGATTTTATTTTTATTTATTTATTTATTTATTTATTTTTTATTTTTTTGTCCTGTCCAGCTTCTCAGGTAAATCATATAGTTGATGTAGATGCCCATATAGGCTGTTCAGATTTACTTTACAAAAGAGAAGTGTATTATACTTCTCTTGTTGCCTTATTTGTATTTGACCACTACTGTTTTCTGTTTATTTGTTACTGACTGTGGCAGGACACCTCTGCCTCTGTTTCACTTTATGTTGCTGGTAAATAATATGGTTGTAGTAGTAGGCTAAAGTTAAATTATTTAGTATGCACTAATTAAAAGGGGCAGAGCTTGAAGAGACATTTTAGCTTTTATATCTTATAAGATATATTTTTTGTAAGAACCACAATTAATAAATATATTTCAGTGAATAACTTATTGTTCAAATCTGTATATAAATATGTACATAAAGTGTTGTAATTATATTGTAAAATGGATGGATGGATGGACGTTTAAAACAAAACCGTTATTATTAATTAGTAAGTATACATTTTTTGAGCCTTTTTAGAGAAAATCCTATCATTGTGGTAAATTATGCAAATTACTCAATGATGCCATGGTGACCACGCCCATAGCCACGCCCCCACCGCCACAGGTATCTTGGCAGTTTATGGGAAACACTGCAACTACAGTACATATGCTGTCTGGCTAGCTGTGTACAAACATAACATTAAATGTGGGCTAATACTTTACAGATACTGTAATATGATTGTTCATGTTTTTCAGTCAGTACTAGACTGACCATACGTCCTCTTTTCCCCGGACATGTCCTCTTTTGCGGGGCTGTCAGGGCGGAGTTTCTTAAATGCCTCAAATGCCCGGCATTTTGAGTTAGGGTTGCGTGTATTTTCAATGTACGTTCAGGGTTAAGAAGGGGTTAAAAACAAAACAAATTGTGCACGCAGCAGCATTGGTGAGGGAGGGGCAGAGACAGAGAGAGAGAGAGAGAGTTATGATAAACGCGCATGCGTCGCCAGGCTCTGCTTTTTATCCATAGATTTATCACATTTAATTTTTTATTATATATAGCAAGGGTGTCAAAAGTGTGCCCCGGAGGCCATTTGCGGCCCACAGCTAATGTTTTAAAGGCCCACGGCACATTCTAAAAATACTATTAAAATAAACAAAAACATAACAAAAGTGAAATAAAAAAGCTTAAAGGTGAAATGTAATTTAGAAAAAGTTGCAATGTTGACTAATAAAACAAAACTGTTTTTTTTCTTTCAAACTGTCATTGCTCAAAACATAATATTGAATCAAAATCAAAGTTATTATGAATTATTGACCTATCCAAGGTTCCGATGACTTCACATCAAATATTCCACTAAGAAAAATATTTTTGGTGTGTTTGCCATTAAAAACATAGTTTTGTTTGACAAAAAAGGGCAGAAAACAAACAAACAAAAAAACAACATAAAAAAAACTAAAACATTTAGAAATGAGGGATAGATGTGAAGTTGATGTAGACTCCAGAGATTTAAGCGTTAAATATAAAATGTATGTATGCCCTGGCACACCATTATCATCATTTCATGACCCAAGCAAAACACTTTTTACACTTTTATACTGAAATAAATACACCTACAACTTATTCAATAAAAACATAGAAAAAACTACCAGCAGCGGTAAAGTTTAGATCCATGAAGGAAAGAAGAAAGTGAATGAATGTTTATAACTGAATACATTTACATATGTATACACATTTGTTTTCTTTTTTTTCTTTTTCTTTTTTAATGAATGAAGTAACGTTTATGACAACCTTTTTCCAAAACACTATAGAATGTGAGATATAACAGGATAATGCATACGTTTGTCATTTGTTTTCAAAACGCTTACAAAAAAGTGGGACCCCAAAAATGTACTGTGGGACCCCATTTTTATGACTTGATGGGGTCCCTGGGACCCCATTTTGAAAATTCCTAGCGCCAACACTGCTGAAAAAATGCTTTATTTAAATAAATATATTATTTATAAAGCAAGTTGGAGTATCATTGGCACATTTTCACCTCGTCCCGGCCTTGGCACGCATATATGTGTCCTCTTTTTGGGATTTCACAATATGGTCAGCCTATGCTGTCAAACCTGAAGCTGGAGAAAATAAGGCACACATTACGGGGCTCTGAAAACAAGTTTTTTAAAGTGTGGAGACCTTTTTTGATTTTTTTTTTTGTCCAATCCTCTACACAAGTGCAGGAATAGCCCTAGACATGTACCTGAATATGACTGCCGACGTCTCAGGCCTTGTCATGCTGCTTCTGCAGTGTGTTTCAGCTTTCAATTACTTTACTCAAGTGCCTTATATTGGAAAAAAAATCAATTAATCTGGGCACTTTTGTACTCTTACTTTGGTTTTGTTTTTTGTTTTGAGTGACAGCAGGGGTAGGGGATGAAGAGGGTTTGGAATGTTTTGTTAATGTGAATGTGAAAATCAATAAAAAGGACTATGAAAGAAAGAAATGTATTATATTTGTTGCATTATTAGATATTATTAAAGTTTAAAAGATATGCAATGCCATGCTTGTTTTGCATTGCATAACATGGAAATCAATCAATCAATCAATGTTTTTTTATATAGCCCTAAATCACAAGTGTCTCAAAGGAGATGTCCCCAACCGATGCACAGGCGAGTGGTCCACCCCGGGTCCCGACTCTGGACAGCCAGCACTTCATCCATGGCCACCGGACCTGTGCCCCCCCCTCCACAAGGGAGAGGGGGGCAGAGGAGAAAAGAAAAGAAACGGCAGATCAACTGGTCTAAAAAGGGGGTCTATTTAAAGGCTAGAGTATACAAATGAGTTTTAAGATGGGACTTAAATGCTTCTACTGGAAAGAACAAACATATTTTGTCAGGACAGATAAAGTACTGTCATTGTCGTATATTATTTCCAGGCTTTCGCGGGCCACATTAAATGATGTGGTGGGTCAGATCGTTGAGATTGGGACCTGTATCGTAGAAGCATAAATCAGGGTGACGACACATGAGACCTTTAGATTTAAACTACTTTTTTTCCCCTTAGTTTTATTGTTTGGATGAAGAAAATTGACCTGATTGACTTTCTGTTCGGATGAAGATATGAGACACTGGAAGACTGATTGATGCCTTTTAGGATGAATAAAACCAGAATGTTATTTATGTTGTTTCCGCAGGTCAGAGTGGTTTGGGGAAGTCGACACTCGTCAACACTCTTTTCAAGTCTAAAGTCAGCAGGAAGTCCTGCACACCAAACTATGAGGAGAACATTTCCAAAACAGTCAAGCTGCAGTCAGTGAGCCACAGTGAGTGCCCTCACACACACACACACACACACACACACACACACACACACACACACACACACACACACACACACACACACACACAGTCATAGTGTTTGTCTGTTTCTAAAAACATCTCCTATATCAGGGGTGTCCAAAGTGCGGCCCGCAGCTAATTGTTCACCGGCCCGCCACACATTCTGGAAATACTATTGTAAAAATAAAAAAGAACATTAAAAAAAGTGGAATGAGGTGAAATCGAACGAGAAAAAGTTGCAATGTTGACACAAAAGCTGCCATGTTTTTTTCCCCTTTTGTCTTTCTTTGTTTTTCTTTTTTTGCCATTACTCAACAAAAAATAAAAATAAACACAAAAAATCCATGTTATAATGAATTATTTTCAGGGCTCCAATTACTTCAAATATTTCACTTTAAAATGTTTTATGTGGTAAATATTGCATATATTGTGTAGTTGCCATATAAAAACATCAAAGTTTTCTTTGACAAAAAGCGCATAAAACAAACAAAATAATAGTTCCAGCATAAAATGGACAGATATATCTGAAGTTGATCTCGTAACTTAAGTGTTGAAAGTAAAAGAAAAACCTAATAAAAATGTATCACTTTATGAGTGGGGCACCTTTTGGATCCCAAATATATTTAGTGATTTTTTATTAATCTTTTCACTGTGATTACTCAAAAATATGAAAGAATTAAAATCAATGGTGTCCTGCATTATTGATCTTTTAGGGCTCTATTTACTAAATACTGCATACCGTAATTTCCGGACTATAAGCCGCACCTGACTATAAGCCGCACCAGCTAAAATTAGGGGAAAATACAGATTGCTCCATATATAAGCCGCACCCGACTATAAGCCGCAGGGTTTTGATGTGTAATTAGCGTAGTATATAGGGGTTCCTGCTACCACGGAGGGGATTGTCGGGACAGAGATGACTGTTTGGGAACGCAAAGCGTCCCATTTATTAACAATAAATCTTTCAATCATTCAATCAAACTTTCACATCTTTGACATGGCGAACAGCATTCGTGCAGAGTACAAATAATACAACGGTGCAAAGTAATACAAAGTGCTCGCCTGTACGTTATCAAAATAACCAGCCTACCGGTATAGGAAAAGTCAGTCTTTAATCATTGTGTCATCGTCTTCCTCCTGCGTACTAAAACCACCGAAATCCTCTTCGTCGGTGTCGGAGAAGAACAGGCCGTAAATAAGCCGCACCCTTGTATAAGCCGCAGGGACCAGAACGAGGGGGAAAAGTAGCGGCTTATAGTCCGGAAATTACGGTATTTCAGTTTTACTATAAAAAAAACTAAGTTGTTTTTGACAGAAAAGCCATAAAACATTTTTTTTAATTTGTATTACTTTATATCAACTTAAAGTTGATATAGAGATTTACTGTAAGCGTTAAATAATTTTAAAAAAAAATAATCTGACTTATTTTTAACATTTTAATGACTGAGACCATTTATGGTCCCCGGTACCCCTAAAGGTAAAATATATTTAAAAAATCCATATATTTTGTTATGGTTTGAAAATGAAAAATATCAAAATGGCCCCCGCATGCTTTAATTTTTCCGTGTGCGGCCCTCAGTGGAAAAAGTTTGGACACCCCTGTCCTATATGGTCCTTAGAGGCTGTAAATGCATGTGAGAGCTACAGGTCACATGCTGAAATATACACAAACTGGTGAAGAAAGTGTCAGGCATGCAGAAATGTAGCCATAACATATCAGGCTGTCGAGGAGGTCAACGACGCGGTGGGAAGCCTGGATATGGTCATGAAACTGAGGTGTGCGACGACGTCTCCCCTCTTTTATCCTCCTCCTGACAGTGTCATGGAGTGATGGGATAATCTGTATAACTTCATAACTTACAAAGTTTGACTTTATATGGACAAACGGATTACACAAAAAACATATTCGACAACTTTTTGCACTTTTTGAAAGGAACAAGCCTCGGGTGTTTATTTGCGGCTGACTCCGTCACGTATGACGGGGGAAGGAGATCAGTTCAGTAGGTTTATTGAACTCCATGTTGATGAAATGGTGGAGTGTGTATGCTACTAAATGTGAATGGTGCAAGTCCATCCATCCATCCATCTTCTTCCACTTATCCAGGGTCGGGTCGCGGGGGCAGCAGCCTATGCAGGGAAGCCCAGACTTCCCTCTCCCCAGCCACTTCGTCCAGCTCTTCCCGGGGGATCCCGAGGCGTTCCCAGGCCAGCCGGGAGACATAGTCTTCCCAACGTGTCCTAGGTTTTCCCCGTGGCCTCCTACCGGTCGGACGTGCCCTAAACACCTCCCTAGGGAGGCGTTCGGGTGGCATCCTGACCAGATGCCCGAACCACCTCAACTGGCTCCTCTCCATGTGGAGAAGCAGTGGCTTTACTTTGAGCTCCTCCAGGATGACAGAGCTTCTCACCCTATCTCTAAGGGAGAGACCCGCCACCCGGCGGAGGAAACTCATTTCGGCCGCTTGTACCCGTGATCTTGTCCTTTCGGTCACAACCCAAATCTCATGACCATAAGTGAGGATGGGAACGTAGATCGACCGGTAAATTGAGAGCTTTGCCTTCCGGCTCAGCTTCTTCTTCACCACAACGGATCGATACAGCGTCCGCATTACTGAAGACGCCGCACCGATCCGCCTGTCGACCTCACGATCCACTCTTCCCTCCCTCGTGAACAAGACCCAGAGGTACTTGAACTCCTCCACTTGGGGCAGGGTCTCCTCCCCAACCCGGAGATGGCACTCCAACTTGGTGGTGCTGATTCTCATCCCAGTCGCTTCACACTCGGCTGCGAACCGATCCAGTGAGAGCTGAAGATCCTGGCCAGATGAAGCCATCAGGACCACATCATCTACAAAAAGCAGAGACCTAATCCTGCAGCCACCAAACCGGATCCCCTCAAAGCCTTGACTGTGCGGATTACACGATTCTGTTCATGGTGCAAGTCGATGCGTAGAAATGAACAATGTAAACGTTACCGGAGTTTGTTGTAAGTGTGTGTTGGATGAATCTTCCGTCGGAGCAAAGGGGCAAGGCGAGAAGGCAGTCCGTGGGCAAGCAAACGGTCGGGGGCTGGAGAGAAGCAACGAGGTCCGTGTCCAAGCAGGGGTCGAGGATCGAGGGAGGCAGTCCAGAATCCAGAGGGAAGTCGAGGCACACAGCTCGATCACGGGAAACACTGCGGGGAACACAGAGGACATAAGACACGGGCACAGAGAGAGAGCAAGGGAAGCCAGAGTGTAGAATTAACAATGTAAATGTTACCTGAGTTCGATCCTCGACCCCTGCTTGGACACGGACCTCGTTGCTTCTCTCCAGCCCCCGACCGCTTGCTTGCTACCAAAAGTGTCTTATTGCAGTGAAACTTGCCAAGGGACATGTAAGCAAATATTAACATTGCTGTATGTATACTTTTGACCCAGCACATTTGCTCACATTTTCAGTAGACCCATAATAAATTCATAAAAGAAGCAAACTTCATGAATATTTTTTGTGACCAACAAGTATGTGCTCCAATCACTACATCACAAAAAAATAAGAGTTGTAGAAATGATTGGAAACTCAAGACAGCCATGACTAGGGATGTCTGATAATATCGGACTGCCGATGTCATCGGCCGATAAATGCTTTAAAATGTAATATCGGAAATTATCGGTTTAAAAATTATCGGTATCGGTTTCAAAAAAGTAAAATGTATGACTTTTTAAAACGCCGCTGTGTACAGAGCGCCAATAAACCTTAAAGGCACCGCCTTCCCATAATATATGCGGCTTAGACACACACACACACACAAAAGAATGCAATTCATACTTGGTCAACAGCCATACAGGTCACACTGAGGGTGACCGTATAAACAACTTCAACACTGTTACAAATATGCGCCACACTGTGAACCCACACCGAACAAGAATGACAAACACATTTCAGGAGAACATCCGCACCGTAACACAACATAAACACAACACAACAAATACCCAGAAACCCCTTGCAGCACTAACTCTTTCGGGACGCTACAATATACACCCCCCCTCCCCCCCTCCCCAACCCCGCCCACCTCACCCTCCTCATGCCCTCTCAGGGAGAGCATGTCCCAAATTCCAAGCTGCTGTTTTGAGGCATGTTAAAGAAAAATAATGCACTTTGTGACTTCAATAATAAATATGGCAGACTTTTTTTTCCATAACTTGAGTTGATTTATTTTGGAAAACCTTGTTACATTGTTTAATGCATCCAGCGGGGCATCACAACAAAATTAGGCATAATAATGTGTTAATTCCACGACTGTATACATCGGTATCGGTTGATATCGGTAATTAAGAGTTGGACAATATCGGAATATCGGCAAAAAAGCCATTATCGGACATCTCTAGCCATGACATGATGTTTTTTACAAGTGTATGTCAACTTTTGACCACGACTGTATATGAGGCTTTGATGTATTAACCTACTTTTGCCCTACAGCTTGCTCGCGATAGCTTTCCCTCCAGCTTAGCTACATTTAATGGAGAGTAACTAGTAGCTTAGCTTACTACATTTTCCGAGTAGCTTGCCCGTCACTGGTTTGCGCTGTTGTACTTCTTTTAGCAGCAGAAGCAAGTTTATGAAAGAAGACTCAGAGGAAGCGATGCTTCGCCCCCGTATAACTGCAGTTTTGTTTTTTAAAGGTTGAACACTGAAATAAATCAGAGGACGTGACCTTATGTTTACCACCCCTGCTTCAACTTAAAAGACATTTATGTTATTCTCACCTGCGGCTAAATCCTCCTGTCTTTGTGTGTCTAAATGATGGAAACTTCCCTCCAGCTCCACATCTACAATTACATATCTGCAGGTCTTGACTGTAACCATTCCCAAGTCAGTTCAGTTTGAGGCCAGCGCCTATAAATTGAAGGGGGGATTGCGCAATTGTGACCCTCCAGCAACTGTAAAGTCCATCAGGTTTAGTTTATTCGGGTGTGTGTGTAGCTCTATGGGTCATGACAACACATTACACAGCACCATGGCAGTTTACAGACGCTGTTTATGTCATCGGCTCCTAGAGAGGAGTGATTCACAGGTGCTTGGCAGCCAATCTCAGGCAAACCCTTTTTGGATGTTTCCACCAATGAAGACACTTTCTGCACTCTACTTCTGACATGTAGGACAGTCTAGACCAGTGTTTTTCAACCTTTTTTTTTGAGCCAAGGCACATTTTTTTGCGTTGAAAAAATGCAGAGGCACACCACTAGCAGAAATCATTAAAAAAACGAAACTCGGTTTACAGTAAAAAGTCGTTGTCGCAATTGTTGGATATGACTTTAAACCATAACCAAGCATGCATCACTATAGCTCTTGTCTCAAAGTAGGTGTACTGTCACCACCTGTCACATCCAGTGTTGGGTTAGTTACTGAAAACCAGTAACTAGTTACAGTTACTAGTTACTTTATTTCAAAAGTAACTCGGTTACTAACTCATTTACTTACACCAAAAAGTAATGCGTTACTGTGAAAAGTAACTATTTAGTTACTTATATATATATTTTTTTTTTTTCAAGGCCCCCTTTAATGCCCTTTTAGCCTTCATTTCAGTACTGTTATTGCACTGGAGAATAATACAATGTGTTGATCAACTTGACATGCTTTTGCATCACTGAACTCTGCTAAGCAATGTGGTCTACATACAACACACAAAGACAAAGATATGTTTCAAAGGGCCAATTTGTTTCAGGCCAGAACAAATTGACAAAACTATTTTAAATAGCTGCAACATAACATACATAAGTAACAAACAGCATAGTAACAACATAGCTGTAAACCAAGGAAGGCACACACTACATACACAAAGCCTAACCAGGCGTTTTTTTCTCTCAAGGAATGCTGAAATAAAATCATGTCTGAAGCCCAGAACACTCTACACATTTCTCCAGTTTTAGTTTCGAGATAATATGCCCACTAGCATCCCTCTTTATGTTTGTGAACTTTATAGTCTATACATTTAGAGTGATGTGATAACCAAACACTCTAGAAGTCTAGAAGGAAAGAGTATATAAGAAAATTGACAGAGTGTGTACCTTCAGTGCGCAGTGCCTCGTTAAAATCCAGCCGCTGTTGCTTAGGAGGTGAAGTGTGTCTCTCTTTACTAGCTTCGTCGAAGCATGTTGCTTTTGTAGCTGTTTCAGCAGATTTGAATTGCTAGGATAGGATCTTTGATCCGAGACACAACTTAACATGCATTTGCATCACTGAACTCTGCTAAGCAATGTGGTCTACATACACCACACAAAGACAAAAGGTATGTTTCAAAGGGCCAATTTGTTTCAGGCCAGAACAAATTGACAAAACTATTTTAAATAGCTGCAACATAACATACATAAGTAGCAAACAGCATAATAACAACATAGCTGTAAACCAAGGAAGGCACACACTACATACACAAAGCCTTACCAGGCGGTTTTTTTCTCTCAAGGAATGCTGAAATAAAATCATGTCTGAAGCCCAGAACACTCTACACATTTCCCCAGTTTTAGTTTCGAGATAATATGCCCACTAGCATCCCTCTTTATGTTTGTGAACTTTATAGTCTATACATTTAGAGTGATGTGATAACCAAACACTCTAGAAGTCTAGAAGGAAAGAGTATATAAGAAAATTGACAGAGTGTGTGTACCTTCAGTGTGCAGTGCCTCGTTAAAATCCAGCCGCTGTTGCTTAGGAGGTGAAGTGTGTCTCTCTTTACTAGCTTCGTCGAAGCATGTTGCTTTTGTAGCTGTTTCAGCAGATTTGAATTGCTAGGATAGGATCTTTGATCAGAGACACAACTTACATTTAACTAAAATGTTCTTTTCTTTGTGGTCGACAAAAGAAAAGTAGTGAGAATATATCCAAGTTAAGAAACTCAGCTTCGGGCTTCCCCATGTCTTGTTAGTAAACACAGACACGCCCCCTCCCACACACACACATACACACACACGTACACAGAGGCAGCGTGCGGCGCGCCTCTTCCTTGTCGCCTCTTCCGCAGCGCTCCAGTAAAACACACTCAGATCTTCTCAGTTTCTAGCCGATATTACAATAAAAAATAACGTAAAATAACGCAGTAATGCATCATGTAGTAATGGTAACTGAGTTACTGAATATAAAAAAATAACGCGTTAGATTACTATTTACCGCCGAAAGTAACAGCGTTACAGTAACAGCGTTACAGTAACAGCGTTACAGTAACAGCGTTACAGTAACCCAACACTGGTCACATCACACCTTGACTTATTTTGACTTTTTTGCTGTTTTCCTGTGTGTAGTGTTTTAGTTCTTGTCTTGCGCTTTTCCTCTTTTTTTGGTATTTTCCTGTAGCAGTTTCATGTCTTCCTTTGAGCGATATTTCCCACATCTACTTTGTTTTAGCAATCAAGAATATTTCAGTTGTTTTCAAGCCTTCTTTGTGGGGACATTGTTGATTGTCATGTCATGTTCGGATGTACATTGTTGGACGCCGTCTTTGCTCCACAGTAAGTCTTTGCTGTCGTCCAGCATTCTGTTTTTGTTTACTTTGTAGCCAGTTCGGTTTTACTTTCGTTCTGCATAGCCTTCCCTAAGCTTCAATGCCTTTTCTTAGGGGCCCTCACCTTTTGTTTATTTTTGGTTTAAGCATTAGACACCTTTTTACCTGCACACTGCCTCCTGCTGTTTCTGACATCAACAAAGCAATTAGCTACCGGCTGCCACCTACTGATATGGAAGAGTATTACACGGTTACTCTGCCAAGCTCTAGACAGCACCGACACTCAACAACAACACATCATTTGCAGACTATAATTACTGGTTTACGAAAAATATTTTTAACCCAAATAGGTGAAATTAGATAATCTCCCACGGCACACCAGACTGTAGTAGTGTGCCGCGGCACAGTGGTTGAAAAACACTGGTCTAGACAGTGCATGTGGCTCTTTATTGTTCATCTTAATGATTCAGGTACCAGATGTTTGCTCCCCTGCTTCCGCTGAAAGGAGATTCCTCAGTGCTGACTCAACATGCCAATGGATTTAAGTGATAGCCCTCACAGCCATGAGAGGACGCATGTGATTCCGATAAATATGACAATATTAGCGATACATTTCACGATATTCTGTTTCTTGAATTAAGCATATATGCAGAATTATATTGCATGTAATGTGCATTCCCGTTATGTCCATTCCTGCTTAGTGATTGAGGAGAAAGGGGTGAAGATGAAGCTGACGGTGATTGACACGCCAGGATTTGGAGACCAAATCAACAATGACAACTGGTAAGTCACATGACGGCTAAAGCAATTATTACAACATGTATAAGGCATATTAATGTTTCCAAAAATAGGTATTTGGTATAGATGAAGAGTTCAGGCGGGAAAAAAAAAACTATAAAAGCCATTTTGCCTATTGTTAACTGTGAGTATCACTAAATCGGGTGCACAAACTACAAGTAAAAAAAAGATATTCAAAAAAATGTCACACAGGCAAATGATATTGTTGATGTATCAGCTGTACAAATGTATTTTACTAAGGAAAAATTTGGATTACTTATCTCGTTGACTTATTTGTATTTGACTTGATTACATTTTTGGATATATTTAGTGTTTGGCACGGCCGGATCGGAGCAGGAGGGAAAGAAGAAAAAAATAAAGAAGACTGGGGAAAATTGTGGGGGCAAGAGAGGGACAAAAATATATATATGTGGAGGGGGGCGTGGCCTGCGGGCCTGCCGCGGAACGGGGTGTGCCAGGACTGGCCTCGAAGACAGCAACAGTTGAGTAGATGGCCCAGGTGGGCCTTGTTATCTTAATCACCTGTCGGCTTTATTAGCAGCAGCCGGAGCGAGACACATGGTTGGAGTTGGAGTGGGAGCCAGAGAGAGAAAGAGAGAGAGAGAGACGCAGAAAAAAGACATTTTGCTGGAAAGCAAAAACCTTGCATTATTTAATGAAAATAAAACAGTGTTGTACCCCTGATCCGGGCTCTCGTGGCAGTGTGTGGTGGTCCGAGGAACCCACTAGAGGGCAACCTTTACAATATATATATATATATATATATTCTATATACGTTAGGTCAGGAAAAAACACAGAGGCTACTCATAGGCGCCGACAATGCCGAGCACCCACGTGGGATTGAATCAACTTTCAATCTTTAAAATAATTTTTGAAAAATCAATCTTGTTGTAGTTAATTTTGTGGTGAGTTTGGTCCGTTTTACAAAATAATAAAGCCACAAATCATATGGGATCTTAACTTCGCTGAACGTCTATTTTTTTTTTAATACACACACCGAGCACCCACTGGCAGAAATGTAGATCAGCATATATGGGCTATTTCATCCCTGCAAGCCTGTTTCGCAGGTTTCCCTGCTCTTCAGGGGATTTTCCCGGATTTTCCCCTGAAGAGCATGATTTTTGTTTTTGTAGGTTAAAGTGTTTTTTATTTTGTGCTCCTGAGTTAATGTTGCTGATCAATTTGAATGTATTTTTATTGATTGATTTTATTTTTCAGTATCAAATGGTTCAGGTTGGTCCAAAAAAATGTTTATAGTTTGAATCAAAATCACATTTTTGGGGAAATTTCAGGGAAATTGATGTACTTTGAATATTGTGTGCTAAGTAACAATGTTATTCTGTGTTGTCGTTTTTTTATTTTATTTTATTGTTAGTAAGGATACAATATTATGCAGAGGTGTACTTACAACAATTGTTTAGACAAATAATACTACTTATAGTCGCAGCGTAGAGTAGGGGTGGGGGGGTGCAAAATGCTTTCTTCAACAAACTTACTACTCAAACAACAAAGACTACTTTGGGACAAATGGTGATCCAGAACCTTATATTTTTTGAGCCTGAATATACAGAGGATGAGCTCTAAGTTTTAGAAGCTGTGTGCCAAACAGATTAGACTTGTTTTTTGTTTTTGTTTTTTGGACATCTGGAATCTGTCCTTAAGGGGGGGCTCTGTCATGATCTGTGGTCTGGATCATGTTTTTGTTATTTTCTGTTATTTTCTGTTAGTTTTAAGACTCCAATAGTTCCTGTTTTTTGCACCCTTGTTTGTTTTAGTTTCCATGACTACTTATGATTTTCACCTGCCTCTTGTGTTCGGGACACACCTGTCTCTAATCAAGAGACCAGTATTCAAGCCTGTCTTTGCCTGTCAGTCGGCCTGGCGTCATTGCTTGTGTCATGCGATTGATTGTTTGCTTCATGCCTTGCCAAGTAAGTTTTGTTTGTCCATGCCACAGTTAGTGAGTTTTTGCCCTGTCCATAGTTTATGCTAAGTGTTAGCTTTAGTTTCCTGCGCTAAGTTGTGCCTTCGCCTTGCGCGCCTTTTTGTTTGTACCTATTTGAGAGTCAAGATTAAATGAAGTTCCTACCTAGTCCGTTTGCGTCCTGGGAGAACAAACCTCGCAGTAAGCTGCGAAAACCACCCCCGTTATGACAGTGCCAAGCAGGGAGGTAATGGCTCCCATTTTTATAGTCTTTGGTATGACTCGGCCAGGGTTTGAACTCACGACCTACCGATCTCCGGGCGGACACTCTAACCACTGAGCAGGTCTACGGCTATAAGCAGAATATTGCTAAGTGCTGAACAAGATGTGCAAACAACTAACATAATAAAACAAACACTTACTGTACAATGTCTGCTCTCACTGGGATGCCAACAGAAGGGATGATTATATTTTCCCGTGTAGATTAAGAATTGATCATAAACCTCGCAAAGAGTTGGAAAAAGGGGCCGCAATTTGGTGTCTTCCTGGGAGGGTGTAACAGAAATTAATGGAGAAGTACTGCATTAAGGCCGTGTTCACACCAATACTGATCTTTAAAAACAGCATAAGTTTTGTCCTTGACAACAAAGCTTTCGGAAAATTCGCACGTACACAAAATCTATCGGATGTTTAGTCGTGGTTGACAGCCTTTCAATCATCGCAGGTTTTTTTCAGAATCTGACTCATCTGTTTTATTTCTACTCTCTGCTGCTCTTTCCAAAGTTGGGAGCCCATCGTGGAATACATCAACGAACAGTATGAGAATTATTTGAGGGAAGAGCTGCATGTCAACCGCAAGAGGAGAATACCAGACACCAGAGTCCACTGCTGCATCTACTTCCTGGCCGCGACTGGACACAGGTCAGAACATCTCTTTCATCCAATACCATGAACAGGCTTTTGATTTGGGTCGGGCAAATTTGGTTTGCATAAGGTTTTGTCAATCAATTTACCGTATTTTTCGGACCATAGTGCGGACCGAATTATAAGGTGCCGATGAGTGGGTCTATTCATACAAAAGGCGCACCGGATTATAAGGCGAATGAATAGGATAGGACTTTATTGGCATGGTACAAGTACAACGAAACTATGTTTTCAGCACAAACCCGTTCAAGATTAGACAAACAAACAGAGTACAGGGTTACAGAACAGGAACGTTAAAAGATAAGAAAAAGGTGGGAAAGAAGATGAGTAAAAAAATACAATCTAGACTGGGCTCCTAAGGGGGTCTAGTCTGGAGTGGGAAAAAACCTCCATGCAATGCACACATAAACATGTTACATTTAATCCCGACAACTCTCAACAGAGGGGGGGGGAGTTGGGGCCCTGGAGGTCGACTGCTGCTATGAAGCGCTGCCAGCCGTCCATCATCCCGAGGGGAAACAGTCGGTGGTGAAGGCGTGGGGTGGGGGAGGGGTGTGTGTGTGTGTATGTGCCCATTGTCTTGGGTGTGATGATGTAGTGTTCATAGACTGAGGCCGATCTGCATGCAAGCAAAAGTTTGACTCCAGGTGTCGTTGAGGAGGGAGGGAGGTCAAAAGCGTCCATCGTTGAGGTGTCCTCGGGGGTGTTTGCAGAGCAGCCTGTTCCTGTTGTTCACAGCGTCAAGGCCATTCGAGGGAGTCAAATCGTAGATTAGGATGTTTGTTTTCCGCGAGCAGACATTACAATGACTTGTCTGTTCTATTCGTCCATGCTGGCTGCTCTCATATTCAATTTTCCTCTTCAAGCCGCTTTCTGACCCTCTCTTCAGGATGCGCCGTTTTGTGGGCGGTCTTATTTACGTGGCTCCACTCCGACAGCGTCTTCTCCCCGTCCCCTGTAGTTTTAAGTGCTTCCATAGCGAGTCTACTGACAGATGTTAGAACTAGAGATGTCCGATAATATCGGACCGCCGATATTATGGGCTGATAAATGCTTTAAAATGTAATATCGGAAATTATCGGTATCGGTTTCATAAAGTAAAATTTATGACTTGTTAAATCGCCGCTGTGTACACGGACGTAGGGAGAAGTACAAAGCGCCAATAAACCTTAAAGGCACTGCCTTTGCGTGCAGGCCCAGTCACTTATTATCTATGGCTTTTCACACACACAAGTGAATGCATTCATACTTGGTCAACGGCCATACAGGTCACACTGAGGGTGATAGTATAAACAACTTTAACACTGTTACAAATATGCGCCACACTGTGAACCCACACCAAACAAGAATGACAAACACATTTCGGGAGAACATCCGCACCGTAACACAACATAAACACAACAGAACAAATACCCAGAATCCCTTGCAGCACTAACTCTTCCGGGACGCTATGAGATGTAAATGGAGTATTGTTGGCGGTTTTTGTATGGTTATTTAGAGGGCTTTGTGGGCGGAATAGAAGAGCTCTCATTGACTACATTGTTAGCTGACATTTGTTATTTACGATTTAGAATGCAAAAAAAGAAAGAAAGAAAAACAAGTGTGTTCTTGTCTTACATAGAAATTGTGAATAATAGGCTAAATTCCCCCCAAAAAGTTAAGTTCCCCTTCAAAAATGGGACACAATTATATAATGTTTTATAATCACATTGTGTCACTGACGGTGTTGGTTTAGTTACTGAAAACCAGTAACTAGTTACTTTATTTCAAAAGTAACTCAGTTACTTACACCAAAAAGTAATGCGTTACTGTGAAAAGTAACTATTTAGTTACTTATATATTTTTTTTATTTTTTTATTTTTTTTAAGGCCCCCTTAAATGCCCTTTTAGCCTTCATTTCAGTACTGTTATTGCACTGGAGAATAATACAATGTGTTGATCAACTTGACATGCATTTGCATCACTGAACTCTGCTAAGCAATGTGGTCTACATACAACACACAAAGACAAAAGGTATGTTTCAAAGGGACAATTTATTTCAGGCCAGTACAAATTGACAAAACTATTTTTTTCTCTCAAGGAATTCTGAAATAAAATCATGTCTGAAGCCCAGAACACTCTACACCAGGGGTCGGCAACCCGCGGCTCCGGAGCCGCATGCGGCTCTTTGACCACTCTGATGCGGCTCAGCTACATACTTGCCGACCCCCCCGATTTTCCCAGGAGATTTATGGATCTCAGTGTCTCTCATAGATAACTCCCAGGGAAAATATAATCCTATTTACACTCTAATTACTAAATAAAGGGAGTGCCCTAATTGCACTGCAGTAATTGTCCTCTATAGCGTTTACAAACAGCGTGCCATCCCGGCCACATGTTGTATGTTTTGTATTTTCTTGCACACATAGGAGACAGCAAAGCATACTTAGTCATCAGCCGCAGAGCTTACACTGACGGTAGCCGTATCAAACAACTTTAACATTGTTACGTTACAAATATGCGCCACACTGTGAACCCACACCAAAAAAGAATGAAAAACACATTTCTGGAGAACATCCCACCGTAACACAACATAAACACAACACAACCAATACCCAGAATCCCATGCAGCCCTAACTCTTCCGGTCTACATTATACACCCCCGCTACCACCAAATCCCCCCACACATCAACCCCCCCCCCCCTCTCCGTGCGTTGGTTGAGCGGAAGAGTTAGGGCTGCATGGGATTCTGGGTATTGGTACCGTCAGTGTAAGATGTGTGGCTGCTGAGGTAGTACGCCTAGCTGTCACTTACGTGAGCAAGCTGAAACTGCATTCTGCATGTGGTCGAGCAGGTACGCTGTTTGGGCAGGCTGTAGAGGGCGCCAAAAGCAGTGTCATCACACCCTGATATTCGGGAGTCTCCTGGGAAAAATGAGAGGGTTGGCAAGAATGACGCTATCAAGCGCCATTTATTCACAACTCGCGGGCCGCACTAACATCAAATTTCCACATTAAAGTGCCACCGGTGCGTGTGTCGGAGACCCCTGGTTAACATAGCACAAAGCGTTTAAGCTTTGTATGCGGTGTTTTTCATTTTAATTTTTTTTGTGGCTCCCATTATTTTCTTTAATTTGTGAAACTTGCCAAAATGGCTCTTTGAGTGGTAAAGGTTGCCGACCCCTGCTCTACACATTTCCCCAGTTTTAGTTTAGAGATAAGGAAAGATTGGCCTGGCCCACTAGCATCCCTCTTTATGTTTGTGAACTTTATAGTCTATACATTTAGAGTGATGTGATAATCAAACACTCTAGAAGTCTAGAATGAAAGAGTATATAAGAGAATTGACAGAGTGTGTGTACCTTCAGTGCACAGTGCCTCGTTAAAATCCAGCCGCTGTTGCTTAGGAGGTGAAGTGTGTCTCTCTTTACTGGCTTCGTCGAAGCATGTTGCTTTTGTAGCCGTTTCAGCAGATTTGAATTGCTAGGATAGGATCTTTGATCCAAGACACAACTTACATTTAACTCAAATGTTCTTTTCTTTGTGGTCGACAAAAGAAAAGTAGTGAGAATATCTCCATGTTAAGAAACTCGGCTTCGGGCTTCCCCATGTCTTGTTAGTAAACACAGACACGCCCCCTCCCACACACACACACACACACACAGACAGCGTGCGACGCCTCTTCCGCAGCGCTCCAATAAAACACATTTAGATCTTCTCAGTTTCTAGCCAATACTACATAAAAAATAACGCAGTAACGCATCATATAGTAACGGTAACTGAGTTACTGAATATAAAAAATACTTTGTAACGCGTTAGTCCCAACACTGGTCACTGACAGCACAGACCTCATCCCTCACTCATTTACAAGTGTCCAAACTGACCACAGGTGTGATATATCTGCAGGTTACGCCCCATCGACGTGGAGTTCATGAAGAGATTGGGAACGATAGTGAGCATCGTGCCTGTCATCGCCAAAGCGGACACGCTCACCATTGAGGAACGACAGGAGTTCAAAGAGAGGGTGAGGGAAACCTGTTCACACAAACACATCGGAGCCTCAAACTGACCCGTGTTTTACCTTTAAACTGACCCGTGTTTTACCTTCAACCCACTCCCAGATAAGGCAAGACTTGGCAGCCAACGGAATTTGTGTTTATCCCCAGAAAGAGTATGACGAGGATCCGGAGGAGCGCTTTCTCAACGACAGGCTGAGGGTAATGGCGCGGTTATGTTTTGTTTACTCTAAATGGAATCAGATTCATTGGCCGAGCTTTTGTTTATAGTGCGTCCCTTGAGACTGTCAAGGGTTCAGCCAAGGGTTCAGATCACTTGTTGTGTTTAAACTGTAGAAAAACTGTCAAATCCTTATGCTTTGTTCTATGTTCGTCTTGGGCAGCACGGTGGCACAGGGGCTAGTGCACGTGCCTCTCAATACGAAGGTCCGCCCGCCTCCAAAGACATGCACCTGGGGATAGGTTGATTGGCAACACTAAATTGGCCCTAGTGTGTGAATGTTGTCTGTCTATCTGTGTTGGCCCTGCGATGAGGTGGCGGCTTGTCCAGGGTGTACCCCGCCTTCCGCCCGAATGCAGCTGAGATAGGCTCCAGCGCCCCCCCCGTGACCCCGAAAGGGACAAGCGGTAGAAAATGGATGGATGGATAATCACTGTTGTATCAATGTCTTGTGTCTGCTGGGTAAGGATAACACGACTCAGGCTTGCAATTACCGTACTCCTCTTTGGTTATTAATTCTAACTGACACAATTCCTAATAGAAATTAAATTCAAAGACTCAAAATGATCCAAAAGTCAAACCGGGGCAGCACCCACGATGATATTTGTGTGTATAATAAAGACATGTCATTTAAAGGCCTACTGAAATGAATTGTTTTTATTTAAACGGGGATAGCAGATCCATTCTATGTGTCATACTTGATCATTTCGCGATATTGCCATATTTTTGCTGAAAGGATTTAGTAGAGAACATTGACGATAAAGTTCGCAACTTTTGGTCGCTGATTAAAAAAAAGCCTTGCCTGTAGCGGAAGTAGCGTGACGTCACAGGTTGAAAGGCTCCTCACATTTCCCCATTGTTTACACCAGCAGCGAGAGCGATTCGGACCGAGAAAGCGACGATTACCCCATTAATTTGAGCCCGGATGAAAGATTTGTGGATGAGGAACGTGAGAGTGAAGGACTAGAGTGCAGTGCAGGACGTATCTTTTTTCGCTCTGACCGTAACTTAGGTACAAGCTGGCTCATTGGATTCCACACTCTGTCCTTTTTCTATTGTGGATCACGGATTTGTATTTTAAACCACCTCGGATACTATATCCTCTTGAAAATGAGAGTCGAGAACGCGAAATGGACATTCACAGTGACTTTTATCTCCACGACAATACATCGGCGAAGCACTTTAGCTACGGAGCTAACGTGATAGCATCGGGCTTAAATGCAGATATGAACAAAATAAATAAACCCCTGACTGGAAGGATAGACAGAAGATCAACAATACTATTAAACCATGGACATGTAACTACACGGTTAATGCTTTCCAGCCTGGCGAAGGTTAACAATGCTGTTGCTAACGACGCTATTGAAGCTAACTTAGCAACGGGACCTCACAGAGCTATGCTAAAAACATTAGCGTTCCACCTACGCCAGCCAGCCCTCATCTGCTCATCAACACCCGTGCTCACCTGCGTTCCAGCGATCGACGGAAGGACGAAGGACTTCGCCCGATCATCCGTGCGGTCGGCGGCTAGCGTCGGATAGCGCGTCTGCTATCCAAGTCAAAGTCCTCCTGGTTGTGTTGCTGCAGCCAGCCGCTAATACACCGATCCCACCTACAGCTTTCTTCTTTGCAGTCTTCATTGTTCATTAAACAAATTGCAAAAGATTCACCAACACAGATGTCCAGAATACTGTGGAATTTTGAGATGAAAACAGAGCTTTTTTGTATTGGATTCAATGGTGTCCGAATACTTCCGTTTCAACCATTGACGTCACGCGCATACGTCATCATACATAGACGTTTTCAACCGGAAGTTTAGCGGGAAATTAAAAATTGCACTTTATAAGTTAACCCGGCCGTATTGGCATGTGTTGCAATGTTAAGATTTCATCATTGATATATAAACTATCAGACTGCGTGGTCGGTAGTAGTGGCTTTCAGTAGGCCTTTAATTCATAATTCACTGCTCTGGTGTGATGAAAGGGAATAGTTTCTGCAAGCGTGACATGTTTTCACTCTCAATCCTTGAAATGAACTCGAGTGAGACGTGTTTTTTGTATCGTACATGCAGGAGAGCATTCCCTTCGCTGTGGTGGGGACCGACAAGGAGCACCAGGTGAATGGAAACAAGGTGTTGGGCCGTAAAACAAAGTGGGGAATAATTGAAGGTGAGGACAAAAATTCAATACCCCCTTTTGACATGAGCGTGTTATTGATCAACGAATAACCCCCAACTTCTCTGAAGAAGTCACCCTTTCACCATCACAAGGAGGACGACTGGCATATTATATATATATTATTATATTATATATTATTATTTATTATTTATTTATTTATATTTTTTTTTAAAAATATTTTTTATAAATATGAAACAATCAAATAATATTTTTTTATAAAATTATTAAAATTATTTATTTAATTAATATATTATAAATTATTAATTATATTAATATATATTATATATATATATATACATACTGCTGGGTCTTAATATGTAAGCGGTGAGGGTCAGGGTTACACTGCAAAAACTGAAATCTAAGTAAGATTAAATATCTCAAATAAGGGTGATATTTGATCATTCTTCTCATTAAGCAGATTTTATGTTAGTGTTTTACTTGTTTTAAGTGTTTTGGTCCTAAATGATCTCAGTAAGATATTACAGCTTGTTGCTGAGATTTGATGACCTATATTGAGTAAAACATGCTTGAAACTATTTTTGTCCAAATGTCCAAAACACACCCAGCAATGGTGCACAGGGAGGCGGGAATGAAGAGGGGGAAAAGGCGGCCAAAATGGTCAAAAGTCCCAATTTTGTCCAAAATACCTGCCTGGGTTCCAGTCCCACGAGTCCCGCCGCCGGCCGCACAATTCCCGAGATGCAAAAAATGTCCAAAACGTACCCGGCAAAGTCCCACGGGAAGTGGGGGAGAAAAGTGAGAAAAGTCGTCAAAAGTCCCCAAAAATGTTCAAAATACCTACCCAGGTTCCAGTCCCACATGGACTTAAGACTTGTGGCACTCGAACCCGGGTGTGATTTTTGAACATTTTACCGACTTTTCTCACTTTTCTCCCCGCCTTCCCGTGGGACTTTGCTGGGCGCGTTTTCGACATTTTGGGCATCCTGGCCGGCGGCGGGACTTGTGGGACTCCAACCTGGGTAGGTATTTAGAACATTTTTGGGACTTTTGCCGACTTTTCCAACTTTTATCCCCCTCCCTCCCTGTGGGACTCGGCTGGGTGTGTTATGGACATTTTGGGCATCCCGGGACTTGCGCGGCCATACATAAGATTTTATGTTAGAGTGTTTTACTTGTTTTAAGGGTTTTGGTCCTAAATGATCTCAGTAAGATATTACAGCTTGTTGCTGAGATTTGATGACCTATATTGAGTAAAACATGCTTGAAACTAGAATATCAACTGTTGCAAAGCTGTGTCATCAACACTCACAAGAATAAAACTACTTTTTTTAAGTAATCATTTCTTATTTCAAGCATGAAATAAAACAAATCATGATTTTGACACAATTGTGTCTCATAATTAAAACAGATGACAGCCAAATGGACTTTGCTGTTTTATTTTCAATGAAACAATAGAAAATACATACTCATATAGTAGTACACTTGTTATTAGTGAGAATATACTTATTTTAAGGTATTTTTGGGTTCATTGAGGTTAGCTAATTTTACTTGTTTTGGAAAGTCTTGACAAGCCAAATTTTCTTGTTCTATTGGCAGATAATTTTGCTTAGTTCAAATAAAATACCCCTCATTTTTGTATTTTTTTTCTTGTTTTTGAACACTGACTTTTTGCAGTGTAGACTTGGGGGTCGTTGGTGTTAAAGTTGTATTGTATTGTATTTATTTCAGATATGGTGAAAAAGGAGGAAAATAAACCCAAAAAGACTACAACAATGATTAATAAAAGAAAAATAACGATTAAAGAAATAACAACGTAGTCATTTTCATGTTGACAGTTTCACATTCCAACATGTCCGAAAAGGAGCAGGAAGAAGCAGAGCCTTTTTTAACCCTACCGCTTTCCAATCTGGAAATAATTTCTAACACAATTGTACATTTTCTTTTTGGTTCTTAAACACAACAGCAATAAATTAAGTTCGGAATTGTTAATTAGTGTTTCTTTTCATTGCACTTTGTAAACACTTTGAGTTTGAACAATTTCCCAAACATCAGCACATTGTTTGACTTCTTTGCTTAATCCATTCTGTAATTTAATTCCACATACTGATATACTACAGGTCTTAAGTGTTGTGTGTGCATACAAATGTTTTAAGTTACATTTTTCCCTAAGATTATAGAATTTTAGCTGTTTGCAAAAGCACCAAGTCTTTGAATTTCAATATTTTGGATTCGATAAATAAGTTGGCAGGTTTGGGTTCTAGGTGGTGAGGGTGAGTTGTGAATTTTTGCATATTTTTCCACGTGTTTTTGAAAAACAGCACTGAAAAGTCCCTTTTGAACACAATTACTGTATATTAAGTAATTATGTATACTGTTGTTTAAGGGTGTAACGGTACACAAAAATTTTGGTTCGGTACGTACCTCGGTTTAGAGGTCACGGTTCGGTTCATTTTCAGTACAGTAAGAAAACAACAAAATATACATTTTCTGGTTATTTATTTACCAAAATTTGTAAACAATGGCTTTATCATTTTAACATAACAATAACATACATATACACACAGGGTCGAGTGCCAGGGTTCATGCAGTCAACATATATAAAATACAAACTAAATAAGATAAGGCTCAGAATTGGTTTCTTAACAAAACCTTTGTACATATAAAGTGCAACATTTCCACATATAAAGTGCAACATTAAACTGCTTCAAATTGTTGCTCGGATTAAATAAAATGACAAAACTTTTCTTCTTCATACAAAAAGTGCAACATTAAACAGTTTCAAGTCAACTCAGCCTCAGATTAACTTTTCTTTCCCCCCCCAGCCTTTAACCCTGGTGACTTGCACTCAATTTTCATGTTTTTTCTTCAGTTTATCCACATTGTCTGCAGAAAGAGCATACCTGTTTGCAGTTAAAATGTCTCCAGCTGTGGAAAATACCCTTTCACTGGGCACGGAGGTAGCAGGTATGGCGAGGTAATGCCAGGCTAACTTGGCAGTAAGAGGATATATGGGCTCATTGTTCTTCCACCATAGAAGTGGCTCAAAATCTAGTTTTTAATGCAATATGGTCTTAAATCTGCTGCTATAAAAACACTTATTGCATTAGCCCTGCCTGACTCGCCGAGGAGAGGCTGCTTGAATGCGGTGGGAGCTGTGTTTGTTTGTCTTTCTCTTCGTTGAAGCGATGTTATCCATTGTTGTATCGCACCACGAAGCCGAAATGTTCCCAAACGGGAGATCTTAACGAGGCAGGAGGGTCTTCCAGCTCTGGCTTTTACATGTTGTAGTAGCCCGATCGTTGCTAGCATGCCGTGTGTTGTGCCTCAGTGTGCATTGTTTACACAACGTGTGCTGCGCTACTTAATATGTCCGTGTGGAAACTCGTTCGGTACACCTCCGTTCCGAACCGAACTCCCCGTACCGAAACGGTTCAATACAAATACACGTACCGTTACACCCTTACTGTTGTTGTATCTTTAAAGTGTGTTACTTACTTTTTTCTTACTCTTGATCAATTCATTTCAGGTAGGAGAATTTGACGACACTGCTTTAATTTGAGGACTTTAAAAAAATGAATTAAATCAGTCAATTATTAATTGTCTGCTTTCTTTTGATCTTTCTACTTGTTACCGCTAGATTAGCAGCAAATTTTAAGCAAAGTGTGTTTTTAAGTTTTTTAACTGCAGGACTGACTTTTTGTTGTAATAAAAAGTCTATTTTGCCTCAGTTGCTTCAAGATATGTTGTATTAACAATCAATAAATTGTTTACACATTATATAATATTCATTGAATTTACTAATTCATTGAATTGCTTCCTTTTTCACAGTTGAAAATGTGGAACATTGTGAGTTCGCCAGCCTGCGAGATCTGCTTATCAGGTGAGCCAGAATTGTATTCATTTTTATTGTCATCATTATTCATATTCATTATTATGAGTGTTTTTCAGGGACTGAAAAAGGGGACTTTTGACATGATGTAAATCAGGGGTCACCAACCTTTTTGAAACCAAGAGCTACTTCTTGGGTACTGATTAATGCGAAGGGCTACCAGTTTGATACACACTTAAATAAATTGCCAGAAATAGCCAATTTGCTCAATTTACCTTTAATTCTATGTTATTATTAATAATTAATGATATTTATCTTTGTGGAAACACTGATCATCTTAATGATTTCTTACAATAAATATATATAGAAAAAGATAAATATCAATATGCAACACTTTATTTTTATATTTTCTCTAAGTGCACATTTTTCAAATTGAACATTTTCAAATGATCACTTCTAAGACAGTCTTGTGAAATCACAATATCCCTTTTTAACTAGCTAGCCACTAACATTTTTTTAACAAATCATGAATTACTTTGCACCATGTTTGTACAAATAATAACTCATGTAAAATACAAAAGTAAACTCTCAAATTCTTAAATAAATCATGTCACACTTTGAACTGGACACCAAATCTGTTATCTGTTTCTTTGTCAGTTAGTGAAGACTAAATCTTTAAAATATTTTCTTGGATTTTCAAATTCTATTTGAGTTTTGTCTCTCTTAGAATTAAAAATGTCGAGCAAAGCGAGACCAGCTTGCTAGTAAATAAATACAATTTAAAAAATAGAGACAGCTCACTGGTAAGTGTTGCTATTTGAGCTATTTTTAGAACAGGCCAGCGGGCTACTCATCTGGTCCTTACGGGCTACCTGGTGCCCGCGGGCACCGCGTTGGTGACCCCTGATGTATAGGTTCTAATAATGAACAGCTGGAGTTCCAAAAGCAGGGATTTTATAAACATGGTTATTACCAGAATAACGTTGCTTTTAAGCTCTGTTTTTGGTCAAGTCCGATCTTTTTAGTGGCAGTGCACATTACAAAAAAATTGTGTAGATTTTTAATGTGAATGCAATCTGACCCGCATGCGGACTTGACGTCATGACTTGGCACGCACTGCAGTGTTTACGGAAGTAGACAAGGCTGCCACTTCAGTCGCTCTCAGTACTGGCATATTTGTGGCAATTTCAAGGATTTTATGTAATCAAAGTCAACATTTTCTGTACGGAATTGTTGCGCATAGAAGACGTTTGCTTGAATAGCGGTATTTAGGCGAGCAGTTCCTAAAACATTTTATTTTCACCTGTTTTCTGCTCCGTTGTCAACTACCGTATTTTTCCGACTGTAAGTCGCAGTTTTTTTCATAGTTTGGCCGGGGGTGCGACTTATACTCAGGAGCGACTTATGTGAGAAATTATTAACACATTAGCGTAAAATATCAAATAATATTATTTATCTCATTCACGTAAGAGACTAGACGTATAAGATTTCATGGGATTTAGCGATTAGGAGTGACAGATTTTTAGGTAAACGTATAGCATGTTCTATATGTTATAGTTATTTGAATGACTCTTACCATAATATGTTACGTTAACATACCAGGCACGTTCTCAGTTGGTTATTTATGCCTCATATAACGTACACTTATTCAGCCTGTTGTTCACTATTCTTTTTTTATTTTAAATTGCCTTTCAAATGTCTATTCTTGGTGTTGGCTTTTATCAAATACATTTCCCCAAAAAATGCGACTTATACTCCAGTGCGACTTATATATGTTTTTTTAGGTTATACAGCTTGGCAGACAGCTAACAAACAATCCAAAGCAGATTAATCCATGTAGGCTCTTTATTGTTGTTGATCTTGCTTTGTCTTTTCCTATCTTTACTTTTGTCTTGCACTGGACTGTTATTTTTTATTTTTTTAAACTGAAATACACACAATGACAAATGTATAAGCTATGTGATTCAATTAACATAATGAAATGTAATACACAATATGTAAATATTAGCTTCACACAAATATACAGTACTATCATCAAACAAATACTTCTGAGTGTTGAAACTATTTCGATGGTGGAAATACACGACTGGCAGCCATTTTAAGTCCTCAAAACATCCATTGAAACAGTGCACAAAAATCGTTTTTCAATAAACATCTTAGTATCAAACTTAAACACTTTCCACCTTAATATTGAGTTACATAAACAAGTTAAACAGTTTACTTACAGACTTATCTTTTCCAAGGCTTGTAAGAGCTAACACAACTTGTCTACTTCTCAATTGTCTCAACCCGGAAGTGCCCAAATTAATGACGCGTAGTATTTTCATATCGCCACAAGGTGTCAGTAAGAGTCTACAATCAAATGGGCGTAACATTGCCGTCCCACAGGGCATTTCCTGTACGTGGGACGGGATTCGTTCCCAGGGATTCGAATAAAGAACCAACTCTTTTTCTTTACTATAGTGGCCTCGATAACGGGAACCGGTTCTCAAAAAGTGATTCGAGTCCATGGAATCGGTTCTTTTCTTATCGAACAACCGGGAGAACCGATTTCGAACATCATCCCTAATTATATATCCCATTTTTATCCACATATAAAAGAGGCCTGGGTCGGATATGAAACATTTGTACTTGCACTGTTCACACTCACTTGAAAAAATACGATAAAGGTGGCATATGGGCAAAACAATTGGGAGTCGACCTGCAGTGTGAACAAGGCCTTGGATACGGACCACACGTCGAGTAGCTGCTTGCCTAAAAGTATTGAAGATTAGATCTCCCGAGTGTTTTTATCCACGTCTATTTGAATCCATTGAGATGACTTGCAAGTGTCTAGAGTCAGCGTTAATTAGTTTGGCAGTCCTTTGTACTTCTCAGCTCGCTGTGGATTATCTCTTACATAAGATCCCGTCTGTTCTCTACTTAACTGCAAGGCAGGGGAGTTCATCTGCCGACCCAGAACGCTCCTTGCACTGCAAAAACTGAAAGATGAAATATCTCAAATAAGGGTGATATTTGCTTATTTTCTGTCTGATAAGATAATTCTTCTCACTAAGCAGATTTTATGTTAGAGTGTTTTATTTGTTTTAAGGGTTTTGGTCCTAAATGATCTCAGTAAGATATTACAGCTTGTTGCTGAGATTTGATGACCTATATTGAGTAAAACATGCTTGAAACTAGAATATCAACTGTTGCAAAGCTGTGTCATCAACACTCACGAGTATAAAACTACTTTTTTAAAGTAATCATTTCTTATTTCAAGCATGAAATAAAAAATCATGACTTTGACACAATTGTGTCTCATAATTAAAACAGATGACAGCCAAATGGACTTTGCTGTTTTATTTTCAATGAAACAATAGAAAATACGTACTCATATAGTAGTACAGTTGTTATTAGTGAGAATATACTTATTTTAAGGTATTTTTGGGTTCATTGAGGTTAGCTATTTTTACTTGTTTTGGAAAGTCTTGACAAGCCAAATTTTCGTGTTCCATTGGCAGATAATTTTGCTTAGTTCAAATAAAATACCCTCATTTTTGTATTTTTTTTCTTGTTTTTGAACACTGACTTTTTGCAGTGTGGTGTGTGCCTCTAAAGTTATTCTACTCCAAAATTAGTGTGGTGCAATTGCAACATTCCATCACTGCAAATTACACTAAGGCAGTGGTTCGATTGATTGATTGATTGAGACTTTTATTAGTAGATTGCACAGTACAGTACATATTCCGTACAATTGACCACTAAATGGTAACACCCCAATAAGTTTTTCAACTTGTTTAAGTCGGGGTCCACGTTAATCAATTCATGGTTCTCGAACTTTATTCAGCCAGTACCATAATAATAATAATAATAATAATAATTTATTTTATTTGTAAAAAAGCACTTTACATTGAGTAACCTCAAAGTGCTACAGTGTATTAAAAAAAATAAAAATAAAATGATAATAAAAAAGTCTTTTTTTAAAAAGAAGGGTATTTAAGCCTTTTTTAAAAGCATCCACAGTCTGTGGTGCCCTCAGGTGGTCAGGGAGAGCGTTCCACAGACTGGGAGCGGCGGAGCAGAAAGCTCGGTCTCCCATTGTTCGTACCTTTGTCCTCTGAGGTTGGAGGAGGTTAGCCTGTCCGGAGAGGAGGTGTCGTGTGGAGGAGGGGTACCACCTCAGAAAAAACTTAGCTCTCAAAGTACCGCCATAATAACCGACGTTAAAATACAGTAGCGTAGGAGGCCCGAGGATTCAATAACAAAACAAGGCAGAGGTTTTATTTAACAAGTATATTTAATAGTTTGGCCACTGTAACATGACACACTGTTTGAACAGTAACACTGTGTTTGAATATAGGAAAATAAAACACCGTATTTAAAAAATGAATCAAATCTTTGGCGTACCAATAGATACCACTCGTGGTACCCGTACCACAGTTTAAGAGTCACGGCTCTAAGGAGTTTACTGAGGTGACGACCTTCTTAAAGTTTTGTAATCAATCAGAAATATCAAGCAGGAGAAAGTGTTTTACATTTTTCCCATCATGCACTATATAGGATTTCCATGGGTGCATTTTGATTTTGTTATGGTGTTTGGATGTTTTTCGTAATATCCACAATGTTCAGTGAGCAGATTATGTTATGTGTGACCGTGTGTGTCGACCTTTATGTTGCATTTTGTTTTGCACCATGACTAGGGAAGGTTGTTTGGATTGTGCCATATAAGTGTCTAAATAGGTTCAAGGGTCAATGATTTTAATAACTCACGTTGTCCACATGATGGCAGCAAATATGTAACATTCACATGCTACATATCAGGGGTGTCCAAACTTTTTGACCTGGGGGCCACATTGGGCTAAAAAAAATGTGGCCACGGGCCAAATACGTGTACTTATTATATATTAATATGATGGCTATATAATTAATATAATGGGTATTATTTTGTGAAACTTTGACTCCGACCTTGTTTACTTAGGGGACGACCTTCTTAAAGTTTTGTAATCAATCAGAAATATCAAGCAGGAGAAAGTGTTTTACATTTTTCCCATCATGCACTATAATGGATTTCAATGGGTGCATTTTTGATTTTGTTATGGTGTTTGGACGTTTTTTGGAATATCTACAATGTTCAGTGAGCAGATTGTGTTATGTGTGACCGTGTGTGTTGACTTTTATGTTGCATTTTGTTTTTGCACCATGACTAGGGAAGGTTGTTTGGATTGTGCCATATAAGTGTCTAAATACGTTCAAGGGTCAATGATTTGAGTAACTCACATTGTCCGCAAGATGGCAGCAAATATGTATGTTGCATTTTGTTTTTGCACCATGACTAGGGAAGGTTGTTTGGATTGTGCTATATAAGTAAATGCTGTGTTTTAGTGTCGAAATACATTCAAGGGTCAATGATTTGAGTAACTCACATTGTCCGCAAGATGGCAGCAAATATGTAGCATTCATATGCTACATATCAGGGGTTTCCAAACTTTTTGACCTGGGGGCCACATTGGGCTAAAAAAAATGTGGCCAGGGGCCAAATACGTGTACATATTATATATTAATATGATGGCTATATAATTAATATAATGGATATTATTTTGTGAAAGTTTGACTCCGACCTTGTTTACTTAGGGGACGACCTTCTTAACGTTTTGTAATCAATCAGAAATATCAAGCAGGAGAAAGTGTTTTACATTTTTCCCATCATGCACTGTAATGGATTTCAATAGGTGCATTTTTGATTTTGTTATGGTGTTTGGATGTTTTTCATAATATCCACAATGTTCCGTGAGCAGATTGTGTTATGTGTGACCGTGTGTGTCGACTTTTATGTTGCATTTTGTTTTGCACCATGACTAGGGAAGGTTGTTTGGATTATGCCATATAAGTCAATGCTGTGCTTTGGAGTCTAAATATGTCAAAGGTCAATGATTTGAGTAACTCACGTTGTCTGCAAAATGGCAGCAAATATGTAGCATTCATATGCTACATAGCAGGGGTGTCCAAACTTTTTGACCTGGGGGGCCAAAAAGTTTGGCCCCCCAGGTCATTATATAATTAATATAATGGATATTATTTTGTGAAAGTTTGACTACGACCTTGTTTACTTCCGTGACGACCTTCTTAAAGTTTTGTAATCAATCAGAAATATCAAGCAGGAGAAAGTGTTTTACATTTTTCCCATCATGCACTATAATGGATTTCAATGCGTGCATTTTTGATTTTGTTATGGTGTTTGGACGTTTTTCATGTGTGTCGACCTTTATGTTGCATTTTGGTCGGAGTCAAACTTTCACAAAATAATATCCATTATATTAATTATATAGCCATCATATTAATATATAATATGTACACGTATTTGGCCCCTGGCCACATTTTTTTAGCCCAATGTGGCCCCCAGGTCAAAAAGTTTGGACACCCCTGATATGTAGCATATGAATGCTACATATTTGCTGCCATCTTGCGTACAATGTGAGTTACTCAAATTATTGACCCTTGAATGTATTTCGACGCTAAAACACAGCATTTACTTATATGGCACAATCCAAACAACCTTCCCTAGTCATGGTGCAAAACAAAATGCGACATAAATGTCAACACACACGGTCACACATAACATAATCTGCTCACTGAACATTGTAGATAATCCGAAAAACGTCCGAACACCATAACAAAATCAAAAATGCACCCATTGAAATCCATTATAGTGCATGATGGGAAAAATGTAAAACACTTTCTCCTGCTTGATATTTCTGATTGATTACAAAACTTTAGGAAGGTTGTCACCTAAGTAAACTTTCACAAAATAATATCCATTATATTAATTATATAGCTATCATATGTGCACGTATTTGGCCCCTGGCCACATTTTTTTTAGCCCAATGTGGCCCCCAGGTTAAAAAGTTTGGACACCCCTGATTTAGGACCTCATTTAGTATTCGATATGTATATCAAAGCTGCAATCTTTAAAGTGTGATGTGGCGTAAATGGAAAAACTAAATGCCTTCCATCCATTTTTTTACCGCTGAAAAACTAAATGAATGAATGAACAATCTTTTCTGTCTTGGTGAGGGCGGTCGCATTTTTTCCCGCTCCCTTCTTCTCCCTGCTTGCTCTCTTTGTTTTTGTCTTGTCTACACTTTTTTTGAAGCCTCTTTCTTTGCGCTGTCCTCCAAATCTAAACATCAGACATGGAAATGATCAGCTGGACTCTCGACTCAATTGACAAAATCTTTTCGACGAGGAAAAGAGGTTCTGGGGGGCCTGGCTGCCCTGAGAGATTCCTGGGATAAATGGAGAATAATGTGCCTCTCAGTCCTTTCCATCGAGGATGTGGAAGACATCTGCCTATTTGTTAACCGTGATCGCGGGGCACCTGCTGATTGGAATGGGCATTGCTCTGGTGTATCGTCAAATTCTTAAATTGATGGCAGCCACTCAAGGAGCCCAAAGGCTGTTCGTCGCAATGGAAGGTTTGGGCCGGGCTGTGGCATTACAGACTGGGGCGATTTCTGAACTGAATCGCAACATGGATCACATCATGGAAAAGCTGGTAAGGGAAAAATTGGATATGAGGGCCAGCATGGACGAATAGAACAGATGTCTGCTCGCGGAAAAACAAAAATCCTAATCTACGATTTGACTCCCTCCAATGGCCTTGACGCTCCAACAACAGGAGCAGGCTGTTCTGAAAACATCCCCCGAGGACACCTCAATGATGAACGCTTTTGACCTCCCTCCCTCCTCAACGACACCTGGAGTCGAACTTTTGCTTGCATGCAGAACGGCCCCCGGCCTATGAATCCAATCCAATCTACTGTATTTATATAGCACATTTACACAACAAGAATGTTTCCAAAGTGCTGCACAGCCATGTTAAAAACAATATTAAAAACAATATTATGCTCCACCAATGACTGAATAAAAACAAAAAAATAAATGAATAGAAAACCAATATAAAAACAATATAAAAAATAAATAAATATGATTAAAAACGATTTTAAAGGGTAAAACCAATTAAAACAGTAAAATAGAATAAAAACACAGAGGACAGAAGAACATAAACATGAACACTACATCAACACACCCAAGACAATGGGCATATACACACACACACCCCCTCCCACACGCCACGCCTTCACCACCGCTTGATTCCCCTTCTGGGTAATGGACGGCTGGCAGCGCTTCATAGCAGCAGTCGACCTCCAGGGCCCCAACTCCCCCTCCCCCTCTTTTGCGAGTTGTCGTGATTAAATGTAACATGTTTATGTGTGCATTGCATGGAGGTTTTTTCCCACTCCAGACTAGGCCCTCTTACGAGCCCAGTCTAGATTGTATTTTTTTACTCATCTTCTTCCCCAGCGTTTTACCTTTTTCCCACCTTTTACGGGGGCGCCTTTGGCGACGGTGAAAACATAGTTTCGTTGTACTTGTTGCAATGACGATAAAGTCCTATCCTATCCTAACTTTTTTTTTTTTTGCTCTCCCTGTGAAGGTCTCACTTGCAGGACCTGAAAGACGTGACACACAACATCCACTACGAAACATACCGCGTGCGACGGCTCAACGAGTGCAACATCAACTTCATCAAACAGGGACTTTTCCAGGGGCCACTGGAAAATGGAACTGCCGACAAATCGGAATCAGACAGCCACCTCTGATGCCACGGTCGGCCCTATGGTCCTGGATTCGTGCTCTTCACCCACCCGGGATGAGACGTGTCTGTCTCTCCCCTTGCCCAACTATTTGGTTATTTTTCATGAAAGCTTTTTATGGGGCGCGTGAGTATTTTTTGTTTGCGTTTTCTTTGTTTTACGGTTGCATAAACGGGCGTCATCGGCGCGGTCAGGTAGGCACAGTATTATCTCAACTCCTCGCCGTCTGCTACGCGAAGGCGAATGTGAAATGCCAAATCAGCAGGAAATATTGGCGGGTAGATCCACACCCGAACCCACTTTCAAACCCCTTCCGAGTTCAAATGAGTTGCCCGCCGAGTGCTACCCCTGTACAGTCCACACAGTTAGCCTTTAAACGTAATTGTTACGTTAAACTCAAGTGCTCGCGAGCTGTGGTTGACTTGAGAAGCAGAGTCATCCTCTTTTATGTAAACACTCACTTGGACAACAATAAATTGCATACTGTTCAAATCGGGGCTGTCCAAACTTTTTGACTGGGTTTGGGTTAATTAAAGGCTGATATAGCCTATACATATATATATACAAACCCTGTTTCCATGTGAGTTGGGAAATTGTGTTAGATGTAAATATAAACGGAATACAATGATTTGCAAATAATTTTCAACCCATATTCAGTTGAATGCACTACAAAGACAACATATTTGATGTTCAAACTCATAAACTTTATTTTTTTTTGCAAATAATAATTAACTTAGAATTTCATGGCTGCAACACGTGCCAAAGTAGTTGGGAAAGGGCATGTTCACCACTGTGTTACATGGCCTTTCCTTTTAACAACACTCAGTAAAGGTTTGGGAACTGAGGAGACACATTTTTGAAGCTTCTCAGGTGGAATTCTTTCCCATTCTTGCTTGATGTACAGCTTAAGTTGTTCAACAGTCCGGGGGTCTCCCTTGTGCTATTTTAGGCTTCATAATGCGCCACACATTTTCAATGGGAGACAGGTCTGGACTACAGGCAGGCCAGTCTAGTACCCGCACTCTTTTACTATGAAGCCACGTTGATGTAACACGTGGCTTGGCATTGTCTTGCTGAAATAAGCAGGGGCGTCCATGGTAACGTTGCTTGGATGGCAACATATGTTGCTCCAAAACCTGTATGTACCTTTCAGCATTAATGGCGCCATCACAGATGTGTAAGTTACCCATGTCTTGGGCACTAATACACCCCCATACCATCACACATGCTGGCTTTTACACTTTGCGCCTATAACAATCCGGATGGTTCTTTTCCTCTTTGGTCCGGAGGACACGACGTCCACAGTTTCCAAAAACAATTTGAAATGTGGACTCGTCAGACCACAGAACACTTTTCCACTTTGTATCAGTCCATCTAAGATGAGCTCAGGCCCAGCGAAGCCGACGGCGTTTCCGGGTGTTGTTGATAAACGGTTTTCGCCTTGCATAGGAGAGTTTTAACTTGCACTTACAGATGTAGCGACCAACTGTAGTTACTGACAGTGGGTTTCTGAAGTGTTCCTGAGCCCATGTGGTGATATCCTTTACACACTGATGTCGCTTGTTGATGCAGTACAGCCTGAGGGATGGAAGGTCACGGGCTTAGCTGCTTACGTGCAGTGATTTCTCCAGATTCTCTGAACCCTTTGATGATATTACGGAGCGTAGATGGTGAAATCCCTAAATTCCTTGCAATAGCTGCTTGAGAAAGGTTTTTCTTAAACTGTTCAACAATTTGCTCAGGCATTTGTTGACAAAGTGGTGACCCTCGCCCCATCCTTGTTTGTGAATGAATGAGCATTTCTATCTACTTTTATACCCAATCATGGCACCCACCTGTTCCCAATTTGCCTGTTCACCTGTAGGATGTTCCAAATAAGTGTTTGATGAGCATTCCTCAACTTTATCAGTATTTATTGCCACCTTTCCCAACTTCTTTGTCACGTGTTGCTGCCATCAAATTCTAAAGTTAATGATTATTTGCACAAAAAAAATGTTTATCAGTTTGAACATCAAATATGTTGTCTTTGTAGCATATTCAACTGAATATGGGTTGAAAATGATTTGCAAATCATTGTATTCCGTTTATATTTACATCTAACACAATTTCCCAACTCATATGGAAATGGGGTTTGTATATATATATATATATATGTGTACATATTGTAATGCTATAATGGATATATAATTAATAACTACTATAATTGGATATTAAGAGTATGTAAAAGTTACTTTGTTTACCTTTGTGACAACTTTCTTAAAGTTTTGTAATCAGCAGCCAAAATGCGCCTAATATGAATAAGTGCGAAGAGAGTTTTTTTGCGTTTTTCCCATCATGCCTTGCAACGGATTTAAATGGGTGTACTTTAGATTTTTTTTTTTAATGGTGGTTGGCTGTTTTTTTTAAATAATATCCACACAGTTCAGTGAGCAGGTTTTGTGTTATGTGTGACCTTTTTTTTTTTTTTTTTTTTTTTTTTTTTGTACGCCATGACTAGGGAATGTTGTTTGGATTGGGTCATAGAAGTGAAAGCTGTGCATGTAGCGTCTTGAAAGTACACTCTCTGGTCACTGAACCAGCTTCCTTCCTGCAACTGAGTGTCACAGTTCCTCCTCTGGCTGCTCGCCCGGACACGCCCCCCCCCCCCCCCGCTCACAAACCTGCAGACAATCGGCAATCTGCACACCTCGGACTGATGAGGGCGAGCTGGATAAAAGGACCAGTGGACCCAAGGATCCTCGCGGGAACTTAGTTTACCTCTTTGGTGTACCTTCCTTCCCGAGTCTTAACCATTGTGCTCCCTTGTGATTTGGACTGCCTTCCTCGATCCTCGACCCCCACTTTGGACTCGGACCTCCTGACGCCTCTCTCTCGCCCTGGATCATCTGCCTTCCCCTCGGACTGTCTTCCTGCCTTGTTCCCTCTCCTCGTTTCAACATCACGGTAACCCACAACAATTAATTACGCACATAGTCTTACAACACACACTCTTGTATTTTGGTCACACACTCCATTCTATAGTTTAGTAGTATTGTTTGTTATTATTATATATATATAGTGGTACTCCGGCTTCCTCCCACCTCCAAAGACATGCACCTGGGGATAGGTTGATTGGCAACACTAAATTGGCCCTAGTGTGTGAATGTGAGTGTGAATGTTGTCTGTCTATCTGTGTTGGCCTTGTGATGAGGTGGCGACTTGTCCAGGGTGTACCCCGCCCTCCGCCCGATTGTAGCTGAGATAGGCTCCAGCGCCCCTGAAGGGAATAAGCGGTAGAAAATGGATGGATGGATGGATGACTATATATATATAATAAATCATTGTACATATGTGCCCCCTGGTGTCTGTTGCCGTCACCTCCCCTTAGTAAACATAACAAAAATAAGAGTTGTAGAAATGATTGGAAACTCAAGACAGCCATGACATGATGTTCTTTACAAGTATATGTCAACTTTTGACCACGACTGTTAAGTGTAGGGATGAGTTCCGGACCAACACCTACCTGCCTTACTCCAATCCATCCGGATTATTCCACCAACACGCGAGTATGACACAACATGGCAAGAATTGAGCATGCATGACTTGTAGTCTTCACATTTCTGGTTTTGAGGCTGAAGCTGCTATGTAAATCCAAACCCTCTGAGTATTAACTTTCTATGTTTTATGACAAAAATACTCGTGTTTGTAGGAGGTTAAAATGAGGATTACACTGCAAAAACTGAAATCTAAGTAAGGTTGAATATCTCAAATAAGGGTGATATTTGCTTATTTTCTGTCTGATAAGATAATTCTTCTCACTAAGCAGATTTGATGTTTTACTTGTTTTAAGGGTTTTGGTCCTAAATGATCTCAGTAAGATATTACAGCTTGTTGCTGAGATTTGATGACCTATATTGAGTAAAACATGCTTGAAACTAGAATATCAACTGTTGCAAAGCTGTGTCATCAACACTCACAAGTATAAAACTACTTTTTTAAAGTCATCATTTCTTATTTCAAGCATGAAATAAAACAAATCATGATTTTGACACAATTGTGTCTCATAATTAAAACAGATGACAGCCAAATGGACTTTGCTGTTTTATTTTCAATGAAACAATCGAAAATAGGTACTCCTATAGTAGTACAGTTGGCACAGTACAGTAAACTGACAGTTAATATTGAAACATTTCACATTTCTAACAATTTTGAACAGAAATAGTTCATGCACATTCAGATAAGTTCTTCAAAATTACAATAAAAAAACATTTTGGCCGGGGGCCGGGCTGTATATATGCGCACTAATTGACTGAAAGAGCACGCACTTGGCGTGATGATGTCATGTTATCCATGGAAAAATGCATTTTTAGACCATATGATTTGCCTGAGCGGCTAGGAGACCCCGAGAGTAACAAGATGTTGCTTTCCATTAAGAACAATAAATTAGTTTTTAGTATAAGTTTGCTGGTTTCAAGAAATGTAATATCATTATGTCAAGATAATGGCACTAGCATTTACTTCATTTAAGAATATTTTTCAACATATTGAGCAAAAAGGTCTTTTTTTTTCCTACCAAGAAAAGTGCACTTGTTATTAGTGAGAATATACTTATTTTAAGGTATTTTTGGGTTCATTGAGGTTAGCTAATTTGACTTGTTTTGGAAAGTCTTGACAAGCCAAATGTTCTTGTTCTATTGGCAGATCATTTTGCTTAGTTCAAGTAAAATACCCCTCATTTTTGTATTTTTTTCCCCTTGTTTTTGAACACTGACTTTTTGCAGTGTATTCAGTGGTTAACAGCACACGGAGTGGTTGCTTATTTTGGTGTTAGCAGGGTAAAACTTCAGAATTCAATGATCTCCTGCACCCGGTGTACCGTTGCCATGGTTATCTGTGAAATACCGCGTCTTTTGTCACCATCCATGCAACTTTAGTCCTCTCCGAGAGACCCAACCCGATCAGTTCCACAAACAATGTGGCCCGTTTTAATTTATTTTACTCATAAGTCCTTTTTTTTTTATATCCAAGGAAAGCTTTGCCTGCTATGGAGCTTCAATGTTTGTCCCTGACCTAACATGACACGTGAAGTACCTCAGAAGTGAGTACACACCCCAAATTGTTTCGATGGGGTCTTGTTTTTACGAACTAAAATACACTTTGACACGATGTAAAGTAGTCACTGTACAGCTTGTGTAACGATGTCATTGTATTGTCCTCTCGAATTGAGTCGACACGGCCATTAATGTCCAAAAAAGGGTGAGTACAATACATGTGACCTCTTAGTAAGGATGGGCATCCATACCACTATTCAGTACTTTTGTGTGTGTTCATGTGGTAATAAATGTTTGTTTATTAATAAAATAAAATAAATACATTTAACACTGAGCTGATAGTGACAATTGTGCTGTCCACTTCTTTCTTACACTAAGCCACGTTTGCCTTTACTCATTCATTTCAGTTTGTCCTCTGTGTGTTGCCATAGTCAGGAAGTAGTCTGTGCCAGTCTTGTCTTCTGCTGAGCCCCACAAAGTGTGTGTACTGTAAATATTGTACTTATCGCACACCAGCTGTTTGATTGTAACGTGCATCTTGGTTGACGCTTTGATTACCGAATTTGGGAGGTGTTGAAATCCGATCCCTCCATCAAAAAGTGACATCGGCGTGTAAAGGATATCACCACGTGGGCTCAGGAACCCTTCAGAAACCCACTGTCAGTAACTACAGTTTGTCGCTACATCTGTAAGTGCAAGTTAAAACTCTACTGTGCAAAGCGAAAGCCATTTATCAACAACACCCAGAAACGCTGGGTTCAAGCTCATCTAAGATGGACTGATGCAAAGTGGAAAAGTGTTCTGTGGTCTGACAAGTGCACATTTCAAATTGTTTTTGGAAACTGTGGACGTCGTGTCCTCCGGACCAGAGAGGAAAAGAACCATCTGGATTGTTGTAGGCGCAAAGTGTAAAAGCCAGCATGTGTGATGGTATGGGGGTGTATTAGTGCCCAAGACATGGGTAACTTACACATCTGTGAAGGCACCATTAATGCTGAAAGGTACATACAGGTTTTGGAGCAACATATGTTGCCATCCAAGCAACGTTACCATGGACGCCCCTGCTTATTTCAGCAAGACAATGCCAAGGCACGTGTTACAACAGCGTGGCTTCATAGTAAAAGAGTGCGGGTACTAGACTGGCCTGCCTGTAGTCCAGACCTGTCTCCCATTGAAAATGTGTGGCGCATTACGAAGCCTAAAATAGCACAAGGGAGACCCCCGGACTGTTGAACAACTTAAGCTGTACATCAAGCAAGAATGGGAAAGAATTCCACCTGAGAAGCTTCAAAAATGTGTCTCCTCAGTTCCCAAACCTTTACTGAGTGTTGTTAAAAGGAAAGGCCATGTAACACAGTGGTAAAAATTATCCTGCGGTAACTTTTTTGCAATGTGTTGCTGCCATGAAATTCTAAGTAAACGATTATTTGCCAAAAAAATATATATATGTTTCTCAATTTGAACATTAAATATCTTGTCTTTGCAGTCTATTCAATTTAATATAAGTTGAAAAGGATTTGCAAATCATTGTATTCTGTTTTTATTTACCATCTACACAATGTGCCAACTTCACCGGTCTTGGGTTTTATAAATTAGCATCGAGCTAACGCATTTTCAATAGTGGAGCCTAACTTTTGAACGCTTTCTATCAGGCATGCTTGTTTTGTTGGTATTGAAAACTTAACATTATCCATAGCAGGGGTGACCTAAGCTCCGCCGCTCCCAGTCCGTGGAACGCTGTCCCTGACCACCTGAGGGCACCACAGACTGTGGAGGCTTAAAAACCTTTCTTTTAAAAAAAATTTAAAAAGCCTTTTTTTAGATATATGAATACTAGTTCTAGCTAATAGGCTGTTCTAGTTTTTATTTATTTTTATTTTTATTATCTTTTTATTTTATTTTTTAATACACTGTAGCACTTTGAGGTTGTTTGCTCAATGTAAAGTGCTTTTTACAAATAAAATATATTATTATTATTATTATATTATTTTTAATTATTATAAAGTGGGGTGCGGGGGCCAAATTTGGCCCGCCACAGGGTGGTTTCCCAGATGCAATACATATTTACAAGGCCCCCTTTTAAGCTCAGTAAACCATTGATGGCATGTCTGCAATACTAACTAGTTGTCACTAATGAAGGGTGAAGATCTCCACCACCTTTTAAAAATGCCCATTGACACATTTTTTGCTGTTGTCCTTGAAGGCAAAATATTTGGGCTGAAGTCCGGCTGAGTGTCTGTGTGCTTGTTTCCTTGCCAACGTGATGTCACGTGCAACGCAGGTATGGAAATATTGCACTCCCACTCAATGTGGCGCCTCATGGCAAATAACTCTAAAAGAACTGTCGCTTTACATAAATATTACGGGTGTCCAAAAAAATATTGATTTTCGAATGATTTGTGATTCTTATTTGTAACGATTCTTAATTGAATTAATTGATCGATTCCAAAATCAATACTTTTTTTTTAATAACTTTGGGTGCCAGTTGTTTGATTAACTACATTCCTCCATAAAATAGACAAAAAAGCTGTGATAAATGTCTTATTTTACTTAAAAGAAAACTAGATTTGTTTAATTAAATTCTACCTAAACATTTACAAAAGTGGCTGAACAGGACAGATTTTGGGAAAATGTAAAAAAACCAAACATATATATATATATATATATATATATATATATATATATATATATATATATATATATTTTTTTTTTTTTTTTTTTTTTAAACAAATAAAAAATATGTATATTTTAAATACACCAAAAAAAAGATTTTTTTTGTTGATTTTTTTCAATAAAAAAAATAAATTATATATATATATATATTTATATATATATATCCATCCATCCATTCATCTTCTTCCGGGTCGCGGGGGCAGCAGCCTAAGCAGGGAAGACCAGACTTCCCTCTCCCCAGCGTTCCCAGGCCAGCCGGGTATATATTTTTTATTTTTTTATTTTGTATTTTTGTATTTATTTTTTTTATTGAAAAAAATCATTTACGACAACAAAAAATTATACATATATATATATATATATATATATATATATATATATATATATATATATATATATATATATATATATATATATATATATATATATAGTTGTTTTTTTCTTTTTTCTTTTTTCTTTATTTATTTTTTAATCGAAAAAAATCAACAACAAAAAAATGTTTTTTTTTATTGTAATTAAAAAATATATGTACATATTTTTATTTGATTTAATTTTTTTACATTTTCCCAAAATCTGTCCTGTTCAGCCACTTTAGTAAATGTTTGGGTAGAATTTTATTAAACAAAACCAGTTTTCTTTCAAGTAAAATAAGAAATGTACGGAGCCCCTAAAGGGACATGGGGAAAATATATTTTTTAGATATTTATCTCGAGCGCACGAGAAACTTTTGCGTGCGCAAAAAAAACATTCCCCCATGTCCCTTTAGGGGCTCCGTGGGAAATGTATCAGAGTTTTTGTGTCTATTTTACGGAGGAATGTACTTAATCATACAACTGGCACCCAAAGTTATTTAAAAAAAAAAAAAGTATTGATTTTGGAATTGAGAATCAATTTGAATAAATTCTAGATCTAATCGACTCGTGTTGTGCCCAAAGATTCACAGCCCTAGTAAATATATTCCACCTCAGAAAACATGTGGCTCTCCAAGTACCACCTTAATGACCAACATAAAATACAGTAGCAAAGTAGCCCTAAGTATTCATTAAAAACAAGACAGGCTCCATGGAGGTTTTTCAAAAATGTATGAAAATGGAAAAAATATGAGGTAAATATATATCTTTTTGTTTCAATATGGTTTCTGTAGGAGGACAAACATGACACAAATGTTGTGGTCCTTGAACTAACCATAGTTTGTTTGCATGTGCAACTTTCTCCGACGCTGCCACAGAAAGACGTGTTTTATGCCACTCCTTCTTTGTCTCATTTTGTCCACCAAACGTTTTATGCTGTGTGTGAATGCACAAAGGTGAGCTTTGTTGATGTTATCGACTTGTTGAAGTGATAATCAGGCATATTTGGTCAGTGCATGATGCTAACATGCTATTTAGCCTAGCTGCATGTACATAATGCATCATTATGCCTGCTTTGTAAGTATATTCAAGCTAATTTAATTTCCTTTACTTATGTCTTCTGTCTATTTAATTTGAATATGCATGTCTCATGACACATTATCTGTATGTAATATTGGCTGCATTTCTCATAGTTGTGTGTGTGCCATGTTGTTCCAGACCACAGCAAACATTACCCGGCTTGCAAAGATTGTAATAAATCCATTAGAAGAAGACAGCCTGCCGTTTCCTTAAACTTGGACGCACACATTTGTACCTTTGGCTATTCTAAGCCAGTCATTTCCAAGAGTTATCTCACCTTCTAAGTATTCTCTGTTTTACTAATGTTTTCCAAAGTTGTAAAAATGTGAAGAATACATTTTACATTTCCACATTTCTGTCAGTCAAGATTTGCGTCAGCCTGCCACCCATAGTCATTTTGATAGTAGGCTATTATAGCTACAATGGACATTACATCATGTGTTGCCTCCATCGTAACACTTATAAAAGGCTTTTCATTTTTTAGAGATTTTTTTTTGGTGTATTTTTGGTCTTTCAACATGGTGGGTTGCCGACCCCTGGTCTGGTCCAATGATGCTTGTTATATATTTGACAGGCCCCGTTGAAATGCAGCTTTTAACCACTTGGTGGCAGCATTGCACCAGTCAGTTGTTCAACAGGCGAACCAGCGGCTATGGGTCTTTTTTGTGGAACATGTTCATTATTTCCAATGTAAATGTTGCCCTTCTGCTGCGATGAGGTGGCGACTTGTCCAGGGTACCCCGCCTTCCGCCCAATTGTAGCTGAGATAGGCTCCAGCGCCCCCCGCGACTCCGAAGGGAATAAGCGGTAGGAAATGGATGGATGGATGTTGCCCTTCTGTTAAATTTTCACGTTTTCTCTTGTAACCGAGGGTTTATATATGTCGCCTGTACTGTATAAAACTACAAAATAACATACACGGAGGCTCCAGTTTTACACGAGGACCACTTTATTTATTTATTTTTTTTAAAAATTTAATTTAATTTAATTTTTTTTTTTTTTCCCGAAATTAATTTTTATTTAGTGCAAACACTTGTTACTAAACGATTCTTTTTTATTTATTTAGTACAAACACTTGTTACCGAACGATTATTTTTTTATTTAGTGCAAACACTTCTTACTGAACGAATCTTTTTTTATTTAGTACAAACAGTTGTTACTGAACGATTCTTTTTTTATTTAATGCTAGCACTTCTTACTGAACGATTATTTTTTTATTTAGTGCAAACATTTGTTACTGAACGATTCTTTTTTTATTTAGTGCAAACACTTCTTACTGAACGATTATTTTTTATTTAGTGCAAACATTTGTTACTGAACGATTCTTTTTTTATTTAGTGCAAACACTTCTTACTGAACGATTATTTTTTATTTAGTGCAAACATTTGTTACTGAACGATTCTTTTTTTATTTAGTGCAAACACTTCTTACTGAACGATTCTTTTTTTAATTTAGTGAACGCACTTGTTACTGAACGATTATTTTTTTATTTAATGCAAACACTTGTTTCTGAACGATTATTTTTTTATTTAGTGCAAACATTTGTTACTGAACGATTATTTTTTATTTAGTGCAAACACTTGTTACTGAACGATTCTTTTTTTTAGTGCAAACACTTCTTACTGAACGATTCTTTTTTTTATTTAGTACAAACACTTGTTACTGAATGATTATTTTTTTATTTAGTGCAAACACTTTTTACTGAACGATTCTTTTTTTTATTTAGTGCAAACACTTTTTAATGAACGATTCTTTTTTATTTATTTAGTGCAAACACTTGTTACCGAACTATTCTTTTTTTTAGTGCAAACACTTCTTACTGAACGATTCTTTTTGTTATTTAGTGCAAACACTTGTTACTGAATGATTCTTTTTTTTATTTAGTACAAACACTTGTTACTAAAATATTCTTTTTTTATTTAGTTCAAACACTTCTTACTGAACGATTCTTTTTTTTTAAATTTAGTACAAACACTTGTTACTGAACGATTTTTTTTTTTATTTAGTGCAAACACTTGCTCCTGAACGATGTTTTATTTTATTTAGTACAAACATTTATTTCGTTTGTTTTCAAAACTCCGCTCCACCACAACGTGTCACCACTTCCGCTCTTAGCGCCTTCAAAATAAGAGCTCAAGGTTTAACTGTATAACAGGAACTTAACATCACACAAAGGCAAGTCCACTTACACTGTTATTTTTATTTTTGCTGCTATTGTTGTTTTTTTCTTGTTTAATTTTTTTTGTTTTTAGAATATGCCACGGTTCGATGAACTGGTTGTGGGCTGGATCTAATTTATTTTTTTAATAAAAATAAAATCAACTTTGTTAAATGTTTCCGAGAAAAAACAACAACAATATAATTAAAGTGACATATCCCACGTCTTGAAACTGTCTGTGAGAGGCGGTAATGCAGCAAACAAGACTACAAACTGCCATAACACTCCAACGAAGAAGAAGCCGGAACTTAAAAATGGTCTTGATTAACCCGGAGGAGTTACGACGGTGCACCACGTTTAGGGGGTGTGTGCCGCCTGCTTTGAGCTTCTCTCAGGTCAGCATTTTTCACTTTTTTAAACCTTATAATGCAACTTTTTGACATGATAAACCCCATTTTAAACAATTTAGTATATGCTGTTTGTAATATGCACCTTATGTCGTGTGTATGTGTATGTATAGCACGTCAATCTATCAATAGACATTTCATCAACACTCATTTCAAGCCAGACGTCACAAGGTTTTTATTTGGCATTTGTTAAATATGAACGTTGATAATAAGTTAATATGATGTAACTGCGTCATTGTGTACATTAAAATGCTGGGAACTTGATCTGCGTCTCAATTCACACATTCCCATAGTTAACGTAGCATTTTGAGTGCATTCACTTACAGTCGAAAACAACATGAGAGCAACATGGGGCATCCTAAATAGCATCATTAAAAATGGTGCTAAGAAAGATTACCCCACTTTCTAGATGGACATACAAAAAATGACAATATGAACGTTTCAATGATTATTTTGTTAATATCGGAACAAATCTGGATCAAAGAATTCCAAATGCAGATGATGGGTCAGTTGAGGACTTGAGTGAGCTCATAGACAGAAATCCCAATTCCATGTTTCTTAAAAGTGTAACAAAAGAAGAAATAATCAAAATTGTAAAAAATTGTAAATCCAAGACTTCAACCGACTGTCATGGAATAGATATGGTAACGATAAAAAAGGTTATAGAAGACATTTCAGAACCTCTGACATATATCACCAACGTATCATTTTTAACCGGAAAATTCCCAGACAAAATGGTACGACTTTTGCAATTTTCAATCTATAAGAATGGACTTGGGTAAAACAGAATCCATCCTGTTTGGGTCCCACATCAAACTTAAGAGAGTCAATGACTTCACCATAAAAGTAGGTGACAGTGTCATCACCAGGAAAGATGAGGTCACCTACCTAGGTTCCATTCTAGAGGCTAACCTTTCCTGTGATAAAATGGCAACCAAAGTAATCAAAAAGGTTAACCAACGAACGAGATTTCTCTACAGAATTTCCTCTCTGGTCAACAAAAGCACCTTGAGGATTCTGGCGGGAACTCTCGTTCAACCCTTTTTCGATTACGCATGCACCTCCTGGTACCCTAGCACCTCCAAAACCCTCAAATCTAAACTCCAATCATCCCAGAACAAGCTAGTCAGGTTACTTCTAGACCTCCACCCCAGATCCCACCTCACTCCTACCCACTTCTCTAAAGTGGGCTGGCTCAAGGTGGAGGACAGAGTTAAACAACTTGCACTGAGCCTAGTCTATAAAATCCGCTACACCTCCCTGATACCGAAGTACATGTCAAACTACTTCCTTAACGTAAATGACCGCCATAACCACAACACCAGGGGGTGCTCCACTAACCACGTTAAACCCAGATTCCGAACTAACAAAGGTCTTAACTCATTCTCCTTCTATGCCACATCAATGTGGAATGCGCTCCCAACAGGTATAAAAGAAAGGGCATCTCTATCCTCCTTCAAAACCGCAATAAAAGTTCACCTCCAGGCAGCTACAACCCTAAACTAACACCCTCCCCGGATTGCTAATAATCAAATGTAAACAATCAAATGCAGATACTTTTTCTTTTTCTTATGCCTTCTGATCTCTCTCTCTCTCTCTCTCTCTCTCTCTCTCTCTCTATGTCCACTACTTGATGTCCATATCCCCCCCCCCCCTCTCCACACCCCTAATTGTAAATAATGTAAATAATTCAATGTGATTATCTTGTGTGATGACTGGATTAGGATGATAGTATATATGATAGTATATATCTGTATCATGAATCAATTTAAGTGGACCCCGACTTAAACAAGTTGAACAACTTATTCGGGTGTTACCATTTAGTGGTCAATTGTACGGAATATGTACTTCACTGTGCAACCTACTAATAAAAGTCTCAATCAATCAATCAAATGGAGACGTACACCAGTTTACTAACTACAGACCAGTTTCATTACTTCCACGATTCTCCAAAATCATGGAAAAATTATTCAATAGTCGATTAGATTTATTTATTAACAAAAGTGGGACGCTCGTGGAGAACCAATATGGATTTCGAGCAAATATCTCAACATCAATAGCATTAATTAAAATAACAGAGGAAATTACCAATGCAATAGATGGTAAAGAATGTGCGGTAGCATTTGACACAATTAATCATGATATTTTAATACAAAAATTAGAACGATATGGCATCAGAGGTTTGGTATTGAACTGGGTAAGAAGCTATTTAACCAACAGGAAGCAATATGTGAAGATGGGTGAAAATATGTCAACACGGCTAGATATATCCTGTGGTGTGCCGCAGGGATCAATACTGGGACCAAAATTGTTTAATCTTTATATAAACGACATTTGTAAAGTTACAAAGGACTTAAAGTTAGTTTTATTTGCAGATGATACAACTGCTTTCTGTTCAAGAGAGAACACACAGAAGATAATACAAATAATAACAGAAGAAATGAACAAATTAAAAAGATGGTTTGACAAAAACAGACTATCTTTGAATCTCAGTAAAACTAAAATAAAGCTATTTGGTAATAGTAAGAAAGAGCATCATACGCAAATACAAATAGATGGAGTAGATATCGAAAGGGTAAAAGAAACCAGATTTTTGGGAGTATTAATAGATGATAAAATGAACTGGAAATCTCATATACAAAACATACAACATAAGGTGGCAAAAAACATTTCAATAATGAATAAAACAAAACACGTCCTGGGCCAAAAATCACTTCATATTCTCTACTGCTCACTAGTGTTACCATATCTGAGTTATTGTGCAGAAATATGGGGAAATAACTACAAATGTGCGCTACATTCGTTAACCATGTTACAAAAAAGATCAGTTAGAATAATACATAATGTTGGATATAGAGAACATACAAACCCTTTATTTATTAAGTCAAAAATATTAAAGTTTGGTGATTTGGTAAAATTGCAAACAGCTAAAATGATGTACAAAGCAATCTATAACCTGCTACCAAAGAATGTACAACATTTCTTCTCAACTAAAGAGGAGAGATATAACTTTAGAGGAAAAAATAATTTAAAACATTTATATGCACGTACAACACTTAAAACTTTTAGCATAACAGTATGTGGAATTAAATTATGGAATGGATTTGGTAAATAAGTTAAAAATTGTACTGACATCATCCAGTTTAAGAGGTTGTTTAAATTAATAGTGCTTACAAAGTACGAAGAAGAAGAATTCTGAGAAAAACTTCCAACCTTATTGAAAATATTCTTCATCTCAGTATGTTAATAATGACTGAATTAATTAATTACATATTACAAAACTGTTGTATATACTAGTTCATAGATGTTATTTTATTGTATAAAAAGGTCAGTAAATGATTTTATATAATTGTAAACGCTTTGAAGTGGGAAAGGGGTAGGATTAAATAAGCTTTGCTTCTTCCTACTCCTTTTCGGGCATGATGTAAATGAAATGATATGAAATTGTGTGATGTATTATGATGTAAATGTGTTCATGTTCGAAATAAACTAAAAGAAAGAAAGAAAGAAGCCGTGGTCAAAAGTTGACATACACTTGTAAAGAACATAATGTCATGGCTGTCTTCAGTTTACAATCATTTCTACAACTCTTTTTTTTTTTGTGATGTAGTGATTGGAGCACATACTTGTTGGTCACAAAAAACATTCATGAAGTTTGGTTCTTTTATGAATTTATTATGGGTCTACTGAAAATGTGAGCAAATGTGCTGGGTCAAAAGTATACATACAGCAATGTTAATATTTGCTTACATGTCCCTTGGCAAGTTTCACTGCAATAAGGCACTTTTGGTAGCCATCCACAAGCTTCTGCTTGAATTTTTGACCACTCCTCTTGACAAAAAATGGTGCAGTTCAGCTAAATGTGTTGGTTTTCCGACATGGACTTGTTTCTTCAGCATTGTCCACACGTTTAAGTCAGGACTTTGGGAAGGCCATTCTAAAACCTTCATTCTAGCCTGATATAGCCATTCCTTTACCACTTTTGACGTGTGTTTGGGGTCATTGTCCTGTTGGAACACCCAACTGCGCCCAAGACCCAACCTGATGATTTTAGGTTGTTGTTAGAATAATTGTTTCTAAGTTATTGACTGCCCGGTGAGAAGCAAAAGCTGTCTTTTGAAACCTACCAATAAGAAGGCTTGTAAAACTGTTAGAATAATTATGTATATATTATCACACTAACTTTATGCTTAAGGGCCATTGCTATAAATTATTGTCAATTGTGCTGAAGTGGTATTTTTGTATCTGTGCAAAGCTGGCAGTCCAAAAGATTGCCAGCCGACTTTATCAGTGTTGAGTCCAGATTTGGCCTGTTGGCTGCCAAGGCCGAACACCGCCGTGACGCAGACAGAGCAGAGACAAGGCGATATGACCTGCGTCAACTGATGATTCTAGGTTGTCCTGAAGAATTTGGAGGTAATCCTCCTTGTTCATTGTCCCATTTACTCTCTGTAAAGCACCGGTTCCATTGGCAGCAAAACAGGCTTAGAGCATAATACTACCACCACCATGCTTGACGGTATGAATGGTGTTCCTGGGATTAAAGACCTCACCTTTTCTCTTCCAAACATATTGCTGGGTATCGTGGCCAAACAGCTCAATTTCAGCATCCGGCATTCAGTGGAGTAACATGTGAGCGACGAGATGTGTCTGGAATCGGAGACATTTCTGTACCCATGGAACTGAAGCAAACCATTTCCACGCACTTAGATGAGCTTGCAAAGTCTCTCAACGAATATTTCCCTTCAAGAGAGTCATATCCAGCATGGGTGAGACAGCCATTCACGTTTGCTGTTGAGACAGCAAATGTCAATGATGAATACCTCGACGAAATTATGAAATTCAGCAGAGCCAGGTTCAACAGCAACTCTTCAGAACAACAACGCTCTCAACGTTTTGGTGTTGACAAATGGAAAAGTATCCAGTTATTGCTCAGAAAGCCCCGGAATTTGTTATACCATTTGTTACAACAGATCTTTGCGAGCAATCCTTTTCGAGGATGCTGGACATAAAAACGAAGACAAAGAACAGACTTTGCTTTGAAAATGACATGAGAGTGGCACTTGCCAAGGCGCATATCTGATCTGGTCCCTTAAAGGCAACAGCAGAAGTCACACTGATTTGCAGGCTTGTAATTTGTTGTGAGTTCATGCACTGTATTGGTGGTGTTCTTTGAACAAGGTGATGTTCATGCACGGTTCATTTTGTGCACCAGTAAAAAAAAACATATAACTTTGTCTTGAATTTGAAAAAAAACAAAAACGGTGAATGCGCATATGAAACTGGTGAGGTTCGGTACCTGCAACAAGGTTAAGAACTACTGGGTTAGACCTTTAATCCCAGGAACACCAATTCCTACCGTCAAGCATGGTGGTGGTAGTATTATGCTCTGGGCCTGTTTTGCCGCCAATGGAACTGGTGCTTTACACAGAGTAAATGGGACAATGAAAAAGGAGGATTACCTCCAAATTCTTCAGGACAACCTAAGATTGGGTCTTGGGCGCAGTTGGGTGTTCCAACAGGACAATGACCCCAAACACACGTCAAAAGTGGTAAAGGAATGGCTAAACCAGGCTACAATTAAGGTTTTAGAATGGCCTTCCCAAAGTCCTGACTTAAACGTGTGGACAATGCTGAAGAAACAAGTACATGTCAGAAAACCAACAAATTTAGCTGAACTGCACCAATTTTGTCAAGATGAGTGGTCAAAAATTCAAGCAGAAGCTTGTGAATGGCTACCAAAAGCGCCTTATTGCAGTGAAACTTGCCAAGGGACATGTAAGCAAATATTAACATTGCTGTATGTATACTTTTGACCCAGCATTTTTGCTCACATTTTCTGTAGAGCCATAATAAATTCATAAAAGAACCAAACTTCATGAATGTTTTTTGTGACCAACAAGTACACTACCGTTCAAAAGTTTGGGGTCACATTGAAATGTCCTTATTTTTGAAGGAAAAGCACTGTACTTTTCAATGAAGATAACTTTAAACTAGTCTTAACTTTAAAGAAATACACTCTATACATTGCTAATGTGGTGAATGACTATTCTAGCTGCAAATGTCTGCTTTTTGGTGCAATATCTACATAGGTGTATAGAGGCCCATTTCCAGCAACTATCACTCCAGTGTTCTAATGGTACAATGTGTTTGCTCATTGGCTCAGAAGGCTAATTGATGATTAGAAAACCCTTGTGCAATCATGTTCACACATCTGAAAACAGTTTAGCTCGTTACAGAAGCTACAAAACTGACCTTCCTTTGAGCAGATTGAGTTTCTGGAGCATCACATTTGTGGGGTCAATTAAACGCTCAAAATGGCCAGAAAAAGAGAACTTTCATCTGAAACTCGACAGTCTATTCTTGTTCTTAGAAATGAAGGCTATTCCACAAAATTGTTTGGGTGACCCCAAACTTTGGAACGGTAGTGTATGTGCTCCAATCACTCTATAACAAAAAAATAAGAGTTGTAGAAATGATTGGAAACTCAAGACAGCCATGACATTATGTCCTTTACAAGTGTATGTCAACTTTTGACCGTGACTGTATGTGCTGTGTTCAAGGGGTAAACCCATTGAGACCAAAATAAATAATGTTTTCAAAGTCATTAGCATCTTGTGTCATAGCTGTGAACGTTTATTTTAATTTCAATGACTTGTATTGCACCTAAATCCTTGTTGATACTCTGTATCCTCAGATATTACTGACTGAAGACTGAGTTTTTACTGTTGAAGACCATGATTGATCAGCCATGGACCAGATCGTCTTCAATCATGATAGTGTGCTGTCAGATGTCCACATGCTCTGTCCCAACACACGTCACCTCATGACGCGCCTCAACAGTGTTGGACAGCCTGGTAGGTTGTGTACAGCATACATAACTATGTTGCCAGACAACATGCTGAATTTCCCCCAGGGATCAATAAAGTACTTTCTATTCTATTCTATTCTATATACTCAAGGTAGCTTTTGAGTGCGGAATGCTATGAACTGTGCAAATTAGATTCTGAACCATTGATGTTGTTGCTTGCACGTGTCGGGACTCTCTGCAAGCGCCACACCTGTTTGTCACAAATAGTTTGTAATTCTATACTGGAATTCGAAACACTAACACTGGTAGTATATTTAGTGGACTGGATGTATTTATAGGTAGAACTCCAGCAGAGTTACACCAGCTGCTTATTTAGCTGCATCAATAAAAAAAACAGGGAAAGTGTATATATATTTTGCTAATAGGAGGCAACTAGGGGTGTAACGGTACACAAAAATGTTGGTTCGGTACGTACCTCGGTTTAGAGGTCACGGTTCGGTTCATTTTCGGTATAGTAAGAAAACAACAAAATATACACTAACGTTCAAAAGTTTGGGGTCACATTGAAATGTCCTTATTTTTGAAGGAAAAGCACTGTACTTTTCAATGAAGATAACTTTAAACTAGTCTTAACTTTAAAGAAATACACTCTATACATTGCTAATGTGGTAAATGACTATTCTAGCTGCAAATGTCTGCTTTTTGGTGCAATATCTACATAGGTGTATAGAGGCCCATTTCCAGCAACTATCACTCCAGTGTTCTAATGTTACAATGTGTTTGCTCATTGGCTCAGAAGGCTAATTGATGATTAGAAAACCCTTGTGCAATCATGTTCACACATCTGAAAACAGTTTAGCTCGTTACATAAGCTACAAAACTGACCTTCCTTTGAGCAGATTGAGTTTCTGGAGCATCACATTTGTGGGGTCAATTAAACGCTCAAAATGGCCAGAAAAAGAGAACTTTCATCTGAAACTCGACAGTCTATTCTTGTTTTTAGAAATGAAGGCTATTCCACAAAATAGTTTGGGTGACCCCAAACTTTTGAACGGTAGTGTAAATTTTTTGGTTATTTATTTACCACATTTGTAAACAATGGCTTTATCCTTTTAACATTGGGAACACTATATTATTCTGCCCACGTTAATCAACATTAAACTGCCTCAAGTTGTTGCTCAGATTAAATAAAATGACAAAACTTTTCTTCTACATATAAAAAGTGCAACATTAAACAGTTTCAAGTCAACTCATTATGCTTAATTTATTTGCAGCATTTTGGAAGCCTGTAGTTGATTTATTATGTAAATGTTATATTTGTATCAACATGTGATAGCAGGGACCCTGCCATTCAAAACTAGGCTGCTGCATTACTAATGATTAATGTAACTATATCTGAAAAAATAGTACAATAGCAATAGGAGAGACTATTCATCCCTGAACACCATGGAGTTCATTGATTGATTGATTGATCATGTAGGCCAGGGGTGTCCAAAGTGCGCATTTGCGGCCCCCAGCTAATTGTTTACCGGCCACCACACATTCTGCAAAAATTGCAAAATTGATAATATTGCAAAAATTTAAAAAAAGTGGAATGAGGTGAAATCTAACAAGAAAAAGTTGCAATGTTGACACAAAAGCTGCCATGCAGGCCGTTTTTTTTCTCTCTTTTGTCTTTGTTTATTTTTCTTTTTTTTGCCATTGCTAAAAAAAAAAAAAGACTAAAAATCTATGTTATAATGAATTATTACTTTAAAAATATCACTTTAAAATGTTTTATGTGGAAAAAATCATGCATATATTGTGTGGTTGCCATATAAAAACATCAAAGTTTTATTTGACAAAAGAGCATAAGACAAACAAAATAATAGTTCAAATGTAAAATCAACAGATATATCTGAAGTAGGGCTGCAACTAACGATTAATTTGTTAATCGATTAATGTGTCGATTATTACTTCGATTAATCGATTAATAATCGGATAAAAGAGACAAACTACATTTCTATCCTATCCAGTATTTTATTGAAAAAAAACAGCATACTGGCACCATACTTATTTTGATTACTGTTTCTCAGCTGTTTGTACATGTTGCAGTTTATAAATAAAGGTTTATTTAAAAAACAACAAAAAAACAACCTCTGCGCATAGCATAGATTCAACGAATCGATGACTAAATTATATATATTTAATAGGATTTTATTTAGCTTTTCACTGTGATTACTCAAAAATATTAAATAATTAAAATCCATGGTGTCCTGCATTATTGATCTTTTAAGGCTCTAATTACTAAATACTGCATATTTCAGTTTTACTATAAAAAACAAAGTTGTCTTTGACAGAAAACCTTTTTTTTTTTACTTTATATCAACCTCAAGTTGATATAGAGATTTACTGTAAGCGTTAAATTAAAAAAAATAATAATAATTTGACTTATTTTTAACAGTTTAATGACTGAGACCCTTTATAGTACCCAGGAGCCCTAAAGGTTAAAAAAACAAAAAACATATATTTTGTTAAGGTTTGAAAATGAAAAATATCAAAATGGCCCCCACATGCTTAAATTTTTCCGTGTACGGCCCTCAGTGGAAAAAGTTTGGACACCCCTGATGTAGGCTTTATGATGCAGTTACATTATTATATCAACTATCAGAGACAGAAACTCTTCATTTAACATAATGTCCTTTTTTTCAACACAGCTCAATCAACACAGAAAAAGGTAAAGTGAAATAACAGACAGACAGGGCTTTGCTGTCCGTAACACACACACACCGCAAAATGAGCTAACGTTACGCTAAAAGCGAATTAGCCTTCACCTCAAGCCAGGACTGCGAGCGAGCTGAGCTGCCTTTTATATTTCTATAAGGTCAACGGGCTCATAGTGATGTTACTAGTAGTTGACTGGGAGGTGTTTATTATCATTTGGGGAGAATCCGCTGCCTGATGCTTCCATGCTAAAAGCTGAGCACTGACTACATGCGCTCTGAATACGCACTGTTGATTGGCTGTGTGGGTGGGACAATCCTGGGTGCTGTGTAGAGGACTGACAGAAACAGAGGCAGAAGGAAGCGGAGGCGGCTACTTAATATGTTTGTGTGGAAACTCGTTCGGTACACCTCCGAACCGAACCGAAACCCCCGTACCGAAACAGTTCAATACAAATACACGTGTACCGTTACACCTCTAGAGGCAACATATTCTGCCAACAGATGCAGAAGTTAGTGTTAAGTAAAGGTGAAGTCATGAGAAGTCCTTTGTCCTATTTGTATGTGTAACTGTACTTATGTTTGTATATCTTTTCCCCTATTTTTTCTCTCGCGTTCTTTTGTGAAATTATTCATCCCTATGTTTTGTGCTGTTCTTCCAGTGTTCACCTCTAAATTTGAGATTTTGTCCGATGCTGAAAGGCACGGCAAAAAAGGGTCTCCGACGACAGAAAACAGTGACACTGAGACACGAGTCCAGCTACGGAAAGATGGCGAAGGAGGTGGTGAAGGGACTGTAGAATCTGGATTGGACGAGGATGGAGATTTTGACATTGCACATCGGTAGGGAAGAGCTTCAAAGCACTTGCTATTTGGTCAGGATGTGTGTGAGAGGTTTCATGCATGCAGAAACCAGACAAAATCCGACTTATACAGTTAGATTTTTGTATTTTAGTTAACACCATGTTGACACATACATATATTACTCTATCCATCCATTTTCTTCCGCTTATTCGAGGTGTCTATATATATATATATATATATATATATATATACATATATATATATATATATATATATATATATATATATATATATATATATATATATACATATATATATATATATATATATATATATATATATTAGGGGTGTGGGAAAAAATCGATTCGAATTCGAATCGCGATTCTCACGTTGTGCGATTCAGAATTGATTCTCATTTTTTTAAAAATCGATTTTTTTATTTTATTTTTTTTATAAAAATTTTTTATTTTTTTATTTTTTTTAATTAATCAATCCAACAAAACAATACACAGCAATACCATAACAATGCAATCCAATTCCAAAACCAAACCCGACCCAGCAACACACAGAACTGCAATAAACAGAGCAATTGAGAGGAGACACAAACACGACACAGAGCAAACCAAAAGTAGTGAAACAAAAATGAATATTATCAACAACAGTATCAATATTAGTTACAATTTCAACATAGCAGTGATTAAAAATCCCTCATTGACATTATCATTAGACATTTAGTTTATGAGATGCGATGCAAGTGTAAGCCACTGTGACACTATTGTTCTTTTTTTTTTTTTTTTTTTTTTTTAAATTAATGTTTGTAATGATAATATCAATGAGGGATTTGTAATCACTGATATGTTGAAATTGTTACTAATATTGATACTGTTGTTGATAATGTTCATTTTTGTCTCACTACTTTTAGATTGTTCCGTGTCATGTTTGTGTGTCCTCAATTGCTCTCAATTGCTCTGTTTATTGCTATTCTGAATGTTGCTGGGTCGGGTTTTGTTTTGAAATTGTATTGCATTATTATGGTATTGTTGTGCATTGTTTTCATAAAAAAATAAAATAAAAAATAAAAACTCGTTTTTGAATCGAGAATCGTGTTGAATTAAAAAAAAAAATCGATTCTGAATCGAATCGTGACCCCAAGAATCGATTTTGAATCGAATCGTGGGACACCCAAAGATTCCCAGCCCTAATATATATATATATATATATATATATATATATATATATATATATATATATATATATATATATATATATATATATATATATATATATATATATATATATATATATATATATATATATAAAGTTCTCATTCAACGGGTTTTCTTTATTTTCATGACTATTTACATTGTAGATTGTCACTGAAGGCATCAAAACTATGAATGAACACATGTGGAGTTATGTACTTAACAAAAAAAGGTGAAATAACTGAAAACATGTTTTATATTCTAGTTTCTTCAAAATAGCCACCCTTTGCTCTGATTACTGTTTTGCACATTCTTGCCATTCTCTCGATGAGCTTCAAGAGGTAGTCACCTGAAATGGTTTTCACTTCACAGGTGTCATAGTTTTGATGCTTTCAGTGACAATCTACAATGTAAATAGTCATGAAAATAAAGAAAACATTGCATTGAATGAGAAGGTGTGTCCAAACTTTCGGCCTGTACTGTATGTGTGTGTGTGTGTGTATATATATATATATATATATATATATATATATATATATATATATATATATATATATATATATATATATATATATATAAATATCTCTGAGCAGTAATCAGTGATGTCAGGAAAAAAAAGCAAACGTGATGCGTTTTTGAAATTAATGCGCCACATTAAAATGATCAAAATACATAAATATTCCATTTTGTTATAAATGTGCTTATTACTTCATTACATATATACTTACATTATGAATATAAAACCTGAATGAAGGTGTTTGGATGTTTTTTTATGGGCTTTATAGGCAAAATAGAGCTCAATTGTCAGCAGACTTTTGATTGTATTTATTTACTTTTCAGAATGCATAAAATAAATATATTATTCATCGCTAGGGTTGGGTATCGTTTGAATTCGAACGATTCCGATTCTTTGTTTCGATTCCGATTCCTGGCGATTCTCGATTTCCGGTTCTTTTAAGAGGCAGGGTCAAAAAAAAGTTTAGGATATTCTAAATGAGCTAGCTAACCTACATACAGTCTTTCTGAATGAAATAGTCTGACATTCTCCATCAATTTTAATTCTAATAACTTTTTATGAACTTTACTATAAATTCCTCACAGGGCTGTTTTCAACTAGAATATAAATATCAAATCTATGAACTTGAATATAAATCCTCAAGAGAGCTTTATTTTTGAAAACCTCATGAAAACACATTTACACATAAGTGTATGATGCTGCAGGAAACCTCATGAAAACACATTTACACACAAGTGTATGATGCTGCAGGAAACCTCATGAAAACACATTTACACATAAGTGTATGATGCTGCAGGAAACCTCATGAAAACACCTTTACACATAAGTGTATGATGCTGCAGGAAACCTCATGAAAACCCATTTACACATAAGTGTATGATGCTGCAGGAAACCTCATGAAAACACATTTACACACAAGTGTATGATGCTGCAGGAAACATCATGAAAACACCTTTACACATAAGTGTATGATGCTGCAGGAAACCTCATGAAAACACATTTACACACAAGTGTATGATGCTGCAGGAAACCTCATGAAAACACATTTACACATAAGTGTATGATGCTGCAGGAAACCTCATGAAAACACATTTACACACACAAGTGTATGATGCTGCAGGTACTTAAAAATGTTACCGTGCTCCCACTGATGGGCTAACCTGGTGCAGAAAAGCAAATAACCAATAAGAAACAACTTGCAAAACCCAGTCCAGATTAGCAGCAGGTACAGTATAAAATCAGAGACAGTTCTTGTTTAGGAAAATGACCATATCCGCCTTCTCAGGCAGGATGCGTGAGCGTTCTGGACAGATAGTGTCTCCTGCTGTGGAAAATACACGTTCGCTGGGTGTGGAAGAAGCTTGAACGCATAAATAGGAGACGCCCACGCCCAGGCCCGCTATCCATGCTTGAGCTTGACTGACTCGCTCGGCTATGCTAACACTTCCGGCGGTGGGCGCTTCTTCGTTGGTGTTCAGCGGCTTCTTCTTCCGGTTCGGCGGACATATTTTTTTCCGGTCGGCGGACTAAATTGGCGTGACAGCATCGAAAATAGGAATCGAAATTTAAACTTTTGAACGAGAATCGGAATGTTAGTCCCGGTTCCAATCGATACTCGATACCCAACCCTATTCATCGTCATGTCTTCCATAACGATTGTGAAGGATCGGCATAATCTCCTCCCAAAAAGTGCAGTTCCCCTTTAATAAAGTACTCCTAATCTCAATTTATATGAGTGAATTTACTAGATCAAATACTTAGTTTCCCCACTGTATGGCAGTACATTATGTATTATAATAAGTTTGGCTTGAGGAGACATCTCATTTCTATTTATAAAGTCATTTCCCAAATGATTGTACACATGTTATGAATGTATTTGATTCTTCTGAAGTATGTTTCATTATGCTAAGTAACATGTCCATCACAATGATGATACAAAGGACTTCAGAAAATGCATCACAAACTCTTTTGCATCTTCTCAGACCGAGGAAGAAAAGTACAGAAGAGTGCCACCGAGACGTTATCTGTCCTGTCATTCTAAAACAGTCAAACGTGTCAACTCTACTACAAGAATTTGATACAGACGATGAAGCTGATGACGGCTGTGATGACTTTATACGAATCGGTAAGTATCAAACTTACATAGAGCTTTGTAAGAGCAAAAAAATAGAGTGAAATGTTTTAAGTGTATAAGATACAGCGATTAAGGGTAGATTGTGGGTAGAAAATGATGCTGATACTGTACTTTCAATACATTACATTGAAACTGTATAGAAAGGCAAGATTAAAGAAACAATGACATGGACATTGACCTACAAGAGTTCACTTATGGGTGTCAGGTTCAAACACTGATGACGTCTACTAAACAAGACAAGAAGCAAAGAATCAATTTTGCTCAATTGAGGAGAAACGTGTCAACCTGTAACCTCTTACAGTGTCACCCACGCTCTGGCGAAAGATTGTACGCCACCTCTTTTTATTGGGACTTTCCCTGTTTACACAACAACAGCTGTTTCTAAAGGAATGGGGAGTATGTAAACAGTCATTGTTTTCGGTCACATTAACACAAAAGAAAAAGATGGCTTGGGCTGGTCCTGGATTCATCTTGGGCAAGTCTTTGATCACAATAGATAACCCCCATCCCGTCTCCTCCCATCGTACACAATGGAATTTTCCAAGCCTTTGCTTGGTGCAACAAAGACAGCCTCTTGTCTCTTCATTGGGAACTCGGAGAACGGAAAGTTTTTTAATTTACATACAATTTTTCTGACAATAGGCATAGTTCAACTTTAGGTGTTCTCTTGGTCCACTTGTCTTGTGATGGTTTGCACAATTAAACATAAGACTGTCAAAATGTTCTATCCTTTTAAATGACATTATTTACAATGAGGCTGGATGTGGATTTTTTCAGATTTAATACATTGAGTATCTATTTCATTATTTGTGTTTCATTTTGTTATGGCAAAAATACTTATGAGTGAAGGCAATTTCACCTTCAGAGCTTAAATTAATTTAGTTTAAAAGGAAACTGCACTTTTTGGGGGAATTTTTCCTATCGTTCCCAATCCTTATGAGAGACAAGAAGATACAAGTTTTTTGTTTTGTTTTTTGCATTCTAACTTGTAATAATTGTGGCTCGTTTTAGGTGGCTACCAACGCAGCTAATGGAATCAATCCATTCTGCCTCTAAATACCTTTAAAATACATCCAAAAAAATCTGATTTTAATTTCAATCGTGGCTTTTCATGATCATAAAACTATAAAAATCTAAAAAAAAAAAACTATTGATGGGCCGCGCAACGTACATGCAAACTCATGAGCTTGTAACGATAAAACAGATGATGAGCGAATGAATGAAAAAAATATCATGCCTACTAAAAGTTTGGGATGTCACCATGACTATTTATTTGACAACAATATACACACAACAGTCACAACTCTTTTTCTTAGAGCCTGAAGTTGCCTAATTACTTGTCAAGCTGACAACAAAAGCACAGCACACTTCCTCCTTTTACAATAATAGCACGGTGCGCCACATCCAGTCTGACTGCGCGGACAAAATAAAGCTTTCAAAAAAGTACCTTACGCAAGCATAATGTACTTGAAGGACTTACTGATACATTTGCGGGTGTATTATGCTTTGACCTAAAATATTGGTCAAAATTGTCCAAAGATGTATTGCACCAATAAATGTGAAGATTTTTGCATTTCATTAACAAACATTTTATTAATTTTTTTTGGACACAAAAAACACACATTATTTAGTGGTAAAATATGTGTAAAAGACTTAGACTAGAGACTCAAACTTAGACTTCCTTTTTTATTGTCATTCAAATTTGAACTTTACAGTACAGATAAGAACGAAATTTCGTTACATAAGCTCATGGTATTGCAGGATAAAAAAGCAATAAGGTGCATATATAAATAAATAAATAGGTTACAGTACAGATAAATATATTGCACTTTTTCACATGCATCCACGTTTATGTATGTATGTTATATTGTCTTTTTTATTCCAGCGAGTTAATCCATTTTGGGGGGCGGTAAAAAACGTAATAAAAAACAAAGAGAAAAACTGAATTGTATTGTTTTTTGTATGGTAATTGTAGAGGGACAAGCGGTACATAATAGATGGATGACTATTGCTATTTAAAATGTATTGTTAATACTGTTATTATTTTACTTGTTGTGGTTTATTCGTTACTAATCTACAGCCATTTTAAAGTACAATTTTGGTGCTATGACAAAACTCATGTTTTCAAATTTAATTAGGTGGTTTTTGATAGTTGTCTTTCAGCATTATTTAAGTAGTCAGAGGAATCCATCTTCAAGGCAAGTTTATTTATAGAGCAGATTGTACACAAGACCATTCAAAGTGCTTAACAGATTCATAAAATTACAAGAAGGTACGGTACATAAAATGATTAATAGAATTACAAATCATCATAAAAATAATTGTGAATTGAGTTAAATGCAAAGAGTGCAGCTAAAGTACTCTCAGTTGTCATATGCACCGCTAAAAAGAAGTGTTTTCAGCTTTATTCACAGAGTACTGTGATGCATTCAGAATTTACTCCTAAACCTGCATCTGGATAGGTTTTTAACTTAAGTCTTAAAATAGACTTGAATTGCCTCTGGTCTCCCTTCAAAAAATTAGATTTTTTAACTCAGAACTAGGACAAGTCTGAGACTATTTCAATCCATGCCACATCAATGTGGAATGCGCTCCCAACAGGTATAAAAGAAAGGGCATCTCTATCCTCCTTCAAAACCGCAATAAAAGTTCACCTCCAGGCAGCTACAACCCAAAACTAACACCCTCCCCGGATTGCTAATAATCAAATGTAAACAATCAAATGCAGATACTTTTTCTTATGCCTTCTGATCTCTCTCTCTCTCTCTCTCTCTCTCTCTCTCTCTCTCTCTCTCTGTCCACTACTTGCTGTCCATATCCTACCCTCCACACCCTTGATTGTAAATAATGTAAATAATTCAATGTGATTATCTTGTGTGATGACTGTATTATGATGATAGTATATATGATAGTATACTGTATATCTGTATCATGAATCAATTTAAGTGGACCCCGACTTAAACAAGTTGAAAAACTTATTCGGGTGTTACCATTTAGTGGTCAATTGTACGGAATATGTACTTCACTGTGCAACCTACTAATAAAAGTCTCAATCAATCAATCAATCCATGCCTGAGAAAGCCATTTTAGTAAATCCTGGTTATAATTAGATGTAGTTTAGAACTAAGACCTTTTCCCCGTACGGGAAACCGGGCCTTAAGGTTTTATTTAAACTAAAAACACAATATCCAGATAGCAGAATGACATTTCAAGAGCAGTGTACAAACTACTTAAAAGTAGAGATGTCTGTTATTATCGGCCGATAAATGCTTTAAAATGTAATATCGGAAATTATCGGTATCGGTTTCAAAATTATCTGTATCGGTTTCAAAAAGTAAAATGTATGACTTTTTAAAATGTACACAGACGTAGGGAGAAGTACAGAGCGCCAATAAACCTTAAAGGCACTGCCTTTGTGTGCCAGCCCAGTCAAATAATATCTACGGCTTTTCACACACACAAGTGAATGCAAGCATACTTGGTCAACAGCCATACAGGTCACACTGAGGGTAGCCGTATAAACAACTTAACAAAATATGCGCCACACTGTGAACCCACACCAAACAAGAATGACAAACACATTTCGGGAGAACATCCGCACCGTAACACAACATAAACATTACAGAAGAAATACCCAGAACCCCTTGCAGCACTAACTCTTCCGGGACGCTACAATATACACCCCCGCTACCCCCTACCTCCCCCCACCTCCATCCCGCCCATCTCAACCTCCTCATGCTCTCTCAGGGAGAGCATGTCCCAAATTCCAAGCTGCTGTTTTGAGGCATGTTAAAAAAAATAATGCACTTTGTGACTTCAATAATAAATATGGCAGTGCCATGTTGGCATTTTTTTCCATAACTTGAGTTGATTTATTTTGTAAAACCTTGTTACATTGTTTAATGCATCCAGCGGGGCATCACAACAAAATTAGGCATAATAATGTGTTAATTTCAAAGACTGTATATATCGGTATCGGTTGCTATCGGTATCGGTAATTAAGATTTGGACAATATTGGATATCGGCCAAAAAGCCATTATCGGACATCTCTACTTTAAAGTATACATGTTGATTATTTTGTCTTCTGTCTTGCTAGAGAGTTTGTTCTATGACCAGCTGGCGTAAATGTTGACACTCCTAAAAATAAATTACTGGTTGCTAACTGAATGTTTGGAAGCAATTTGGCCAACAACTACTTTTTGCCAGTATGGTAACAAACTGATGAACCGGTAAGTTAGTGATATCAATCACAAATAGCAAGGTATGCCGCAAACTAAATAATAAATAAATAAATAAACTCGATGTATGCAAGTACAATATAAGGCTGCTTTCAACAGAAGGTCATTAAACATCTGAAGACTTCCTTCAAAAGTGGTTTTGTACATTCTGTTATGACAAAAAGTGAGAAAATAAACTAAACTAGTGTGTGTACAGTTTCAACATTTTAAATAGTAAATGTATTTTTTTACAGAGCATACTATGGCAACGCCCCTGGAGGATGTTGGCAAACAGGTGAGTAACTCTTTGTCTGATTCTTCTGTTGCACTGACTTTAATTACAAGTATTTTATGTTAATATCTATATACTACTCTTTATGGAATTATTTTTGGTGCCAACTCACATGCATTTTTTTTTTGATAATTATTTGTAAATTAGGGGTGTCCAAACTTCTTCTGCAGAGGACCATTTACTAAAAAATAAGGATGCAGGAGACTTTTCTGATAAAGCCAGTTAAATGTAGATATTTTACAAACTACCGTACTCACAAACAGTTAGACGTTGACCTTAGTGAAACTTTTGAATGCACAAAAGTTTAGAAAAGTTCAGATTAAGCTAGGAAAATTTAACTTTGTTCCACACTGAGCACATAATTGAAGTCATGACAACTTAGCTGAACATTTGTGAGCGTCTCTTCCATTCGAACTAAAGTATCTCTTTTGTCTCTGTCCTGTCAGGTTTGGAGAGGGGCTTTCCTTATGGCTGACTTCCTCCTCTCTAACCCACTCATGTTCAGAGCGGCGACAGCTGTAGACCTCGGAGCTGGAACGGGTTTAACCAGCATCATCATGGCCACCGTAGCTAAACGGGTCTACTGTACAGGTAAAAGGTCACCAAGCAATGAACTAACTTTGGTTGTGCCGATGTAGGGCTGGGCGATATATCGATATACTCGATATATCGCGGGTTTGTCTCTGTGCGATATAGAAAATGACTATCGTGATATTCGAGTATATGTTCTCACACAGTTGCTTTTAGCTGCGGGCATTACACGACAGGCGTTTCTCCCTCTTTGTTGTCTCTCCTTCTCACAGAGACATAAAAAACAAGCGCACCTTCTTACATACGTCACGCGTGCAACGTCAAAGCAGAGAGGTAGCTACATGGGTAACATTAGCTGTGATGCTAACGGTGCGGTGCGAGTGGTAATACGAGACAAAGAAGGTGCGAATCTGGTAACAAATGGAGGAAGAATTAATTCCCAAGAAAAACAGCAGGGGGTGCATCGTCTGGCCGTGGTTTGGCTTCAAGCGGGAATATGTCGAACAATTATGCGGCAAAAGCGTTGCCACAAAAAGTAGCGGCACTGCTAATTTGGAGCATCATTTGAAAAGTCACCCGCTAGAGAATGAAGAGTGCTTGAAACTGCATGTCAACATCTCCATTCGGTGCCACACCCACAAAATGCCGAAGCAGGAACCTACCACAGAACGAAGGACATACACTATTTGATTTCCTATTATGCAGCTCATTTTTATTTGACAGTTATTGAAATATCTTGTGTGACATCATGCACAAAAGTGCACTTTATTTGTTTTTAACTATTGTAGTGGCGTTCTGTACAGAAAGTGCACTTTAATGTAGTGTTGTTTTGATATGTCATCTTAGTGACATCATGCACAAAAGTGCACTAATAGCTTGTTTTAAAATGTCTCTGACAATCTTGCACTTTCTGTTTTGGAAATGACATGAATGTTTGTGCCACTGCTTAATAACTGTTTAATAAATGCACTTTTGCTAAATTGACTTAGTTGTGATTTCCCTCTCTGCATGAAAGTTTAAAAGTAGCATATATTAATGAAGTATGAACAAGAATGTTTTAATGTAGACACATAGACTCATCATACTGCTGTGATTATATGCATCAAGTGTTCATTCAAGGCTAAGGCAAAATATCGCGATATATATCGTGTATCGTGACGTGGCCCAAAAATATCGAGATATTAATAAAAGGCCATATCGCCCAGCCCTATGCCGATGCAACATTTTCACTTCCGATATCAACACAAAACATGAATACATGTATTTTGTAGTGGAAAAAGTCAATCAAAAAAGTTTGATTTAGTGGAATTATTCAGAGATCTATGGTACGTCTGAAAAACACTAACCTATTTATTTTTAACCATCTGGAATTGACCTATGCTGTCTTTAAGTTGAAGTGGAGTGGTAATTGTTTTTTGTCAGATCTAGTGACCACAATAATACATTAAGTTAGGCTCATTATGCAGTAAGTTGAATGATACAAACACGTTTGTTGCCGTATATTTTCTACTATGCTTCTACCTTGGAGACTTTGTGTCAGTAAGTAATATGCAACTATAACTATTTGATGGTTGTTTATCTTGACAAATGTATTTTAGTCTACAATATTGTTCAGCTAAGGACCCGTATTATGTGTGTCTAGCTTGGGCGCCATTGTGTGCTTAGCTGTTGTGTAGCTGCGAGCTCCTAGTAGCCTGTAGCCTACTATATTTATCTTTTGTGAATTAGGTCTTTAAAATACAAAAAAAGACAAACCTTGTGTGTTTATTGGAGGACAATTTACCGTATTTTTCGGATTATAAATCGCAGTTTTTTGCATAGTTTGCGACTTATACTCTAGTGCGACTTATATATGTTTTTTTCCGTCTTTATTATGCAATTTCGGCCGGTGCGATTTATACTCTAGAGCAGGTGTGTCCAAACTTTTTCCACTGAGGGCCGCATTCTGAAAAATCAAAGCAAGCGGGGGCCATTTTGATATTTTTTACTTTAAAAACCAACACAATATATGTATAAAAAATATACATTTAGGCCTCCACTCAGGCTTGATCTCGGGGACCCCAAATGGTTTTGGTCGAAAAAATATTAAAAATGTGTCATTATTCAGTATTATTATTTTTATTATTATTCAAGTTTTAAATCTCTAGATCAACATTAGGTCTATCTGTCAATATAACGCTTTTAAAGATTTAAGTTGTATGCTCTTGTTGTCAAAGAAAACCCTGTTTTTTTATGGAAAAAATACAAAATACGCAATATTTTCACACAATAAAAATTTTAAGTGGAATATTTGAGATTATATAATAATTGGAGCCTTAAAAAGGTCAATCACTCATAACAACATTGATTTTAATTCATTTAATTCATTTTTTGAGCAATGACACTTAAAAACAAATCACACAAAAATTATTGGGGATCCAAATAATTATAGTGTTAAAAAATAAATTCTATTTTTTTTTTTACTGTTTACTTTTAACACAATAATCTCAAGATCAAATTCAGATCCATCCGTCAATTATAAGTTTTATTGTTGTTTATGTTTTTCGTTTGTTCGTTTTAGGCCCTTCTTTTTAAAAAACAGCTCAGTTTTTTATATGGCAAACACAAAATATGCAACATTTTCCCCCAAAATATCTCAGATGTGACGTAATTGGAGCCTTGAATAGGTAAATGATAATGATAAATGGGTTATACTTGTATAGCGCTTTTCTACCTTCAAGGTACTCAAAGTGCTTTGACAGTATTTCCACATTCACCCATTCACACACACATTCACACACTGATGGAGGGAGCTGCCATGCAAGGCGCTACCGGCACCCATCAGGAGCAAGGGTGAAGTGTCTTGCCCAAGGACACAACGGACGTGACTAGGATGGTAGAAGGTGGGGATTGAACCCCAGTAACCAGCAACCCTCCGATTGCTGGCACGGCCACTCTACCAACTTCGCCACGCCGTCCCCATAGGTCAATAGATAGGTAGAATAGGTCAATAATTCATAATGACATTGAAGAAAGAAACATCCTGCATGGCAGCTTTGTGTTATTAGAGTATACATTGCGACATTTTCTTGTTACATTTCACCTGTTTGCTCTTTTATACCACTTATCATGTTTTTAATTGTTTTCAATCGTATTTTTAAAATGTGCCGTGGGGCCGTTAAAAAATGACAAATGGCCCCCGGGCCGCACTTTGGATACCCCTGCCCTAGAGCGACTTACAATCCGAAAAATACGGTAGATGTTAAGTGGCTGAACTGCTTTGCACAAGTAAACACGCTGCAGGACTGCTTATATTGGAGATTTTAGGTGCAAGCCGATATAATCTGATACAGTTTTGTTTGGATTGATGTAATAAACAACAAAGCTATTACATCTCTGAGTAAATGCATTGATGTTGTGTTGCAGATGTTGGAGAGGACCTTTTAAGCATGTGTCAGAAAAATATAACATTAAATGAAAACATGATCGAGCGTGCAGGTAAGAAAGTGGCTAAAATCTGTTTTTAAGCTTTGAATGAAACAGTGCAATGTCGTTCTGGAGCGTCTGCCGAATGTATACAATTATTTTTTTGACCAACCAAAATCAACAATCTTTTCAATTGATACTTTGATTTGGTACAATTTGTCATACACAGTATCTTGTTTATATAGTAGGCACAGGGTGGGAACAATGTACAATATTTTCATTATTTATTATGAGACTGACAACTAGGGATGTCCGATAATGGCTTTTTGCCGATATCCGATATTCCGATATTGTCCAACTGTTTAATTACCAATACCGACATCAACCGATACCGATGTCAACCGATATATGTAGTCGTGGAATTAACACATTATTATGCCTAATTTGGACAACCAGGTATGGTGAAGATAAGGTACTTTTTAAAAAAATTAATAAAATAAGATAAATAAATTAAAAACATTTTCTTGAATAAAAAGAAAGTAAAACAATATAAAAACAGTTACATAGAAACTAGTAATTAATGAAAATGAGTAAAATTAACTGTTAAAGGTTAGTACTATTAGTGGACCAGCAGCACGCACAATCATGTGTGCTTACGGACTGTATCCCTTGCAGACTGTATTGATATATATTGATATATAATGTAGGAACCAGAATATTAATAACAGAAAGAAACAACCCTTTTGTGTGAATGAGTGTAAATGGGGGAGGGAGGTTTTTTGGGTTGGTGCACTAATTGTAAGTGTATCTTGTGTTTTTTATGTTGATTTAATAATAAAAAAATAAAAACCCGATACCGATAATAAAAAAAACCCGATACTGATAATTTCCGATATTACATTTTAATGCATTTATTCGCATCTCTACTGACAACCATGTACAATTCCCACTTGAGGTTGGACCCATCTGTGCCAAATATTTTGATTTGAGTTCATTGACATTTTGTTTTACCTTACATTACATGTTATTCCCTTGGAAATGTTTGGTCCCAACATCTGAGCTCTCAAATTATCCGTCATCGTCTTTTCTTGTCTTCGTGAATGGCAGTATTGCTTTTTAGACTCACTAGTTGAAAAGAAAGTCATTGTATACACAGCACTACAAAAGCCCCACAAAAATATGAATGTGATGTTTTTTTCTGACCACAAGGTGGTGAAGTGAAAGTGCGACAGTTGGATTGGCTCAAGTCAGAACTTTGTACAGGTGAGAATATATTTTAACATAGTAGAAGGAAATGTAGTTTGGCTTGATTTTTACTTGCAGCTATCAAAGACTCAATAAAATATGTATTGCCTAGATCAGGGGTGTCCACATTTTTTGACTTTGGGGCCGCATTGGGCTGAAACAATTTGGTTGATGGCCGAAAGCCAACTGCATGTAAAGTAACTATTTTTCGGACTATAAGTCGCAGTTTTTTTCATAGTTTGGCCGGGGGTGCGACTTATACTCAGGAGCGACTTATGTGTGAAATTATTAACACATTACCGTAAAATATCAAGTAATATTATTTAGCTCATTCACGTAAGAGACTAGACGTATAAGATTTCATGGGATTTAGCGATTAGGAGTGACAGATTTTTTGGTAAACGTATAGCATGTTCTATATGTTATAGTTATTTGAATGACTCTTACCATAATATGTTACGTTAACATACCAGGCACGTTCTCAGTTGGTTATTTATGCCTCATATAACGTACACTTATTCAGCCTGTTGTTCACTATTCTTTATTTATTTTAAATTGCCTTTCAAATGTCTATTCGTGGTGTTGGATTTTATCAAATAAATTTCCCGCAAAAATCTGACTTATATCTGTTCTTTATTATGCATTTTCGGATGGTGCGACTTATACTCCGGAGCAACTTATACTCCGAAAAATACGGTGTATATATATTTTTTTATGTGTGCGTGTTTATTTATATATATATATATATATATGTATATATATATATATATATATATATATATATATATATATATATACTGTATATATATATATACTGTATATATATTATATTAATATAATGGATATATAATTAATATAATTGCTTATTAAAGGCATGTGAAAGTTCGACTTCTACCTTCTTTATTTCTGTGAGGACCTTAAAGTTTTGTAATCCAGTGTTTTTCAACCTTTTTTGAGCCGAGGCACATTTTCTGCGTTGGAAAAATCCAGAGGCACACCACCAGCAGAAATCACTAAAAAGTGAAACTCAGTAGACAATAAAAAGTCGTTGTCGCAATTGTTGGATATGTCTTTAAACCATAACCAAGCATGCATCACTATAGCTCTTGTCTCAAAGTAGGTGTACTGTCACCACCTGTCACATCACACCCTGACTTATTTGGAGTTTTTTGCTGTTTTCCTGTGTGTAGTGTTTTAGCTCTTGTCTTGCGCTCCTATTTTGGTAGCTTTTCCTCTTTATTTTGGTATTTTCCTGTAGCAGTTTCATGTCTTCCTTTGAGCGATATTTCCCGCATCTACTTTGTTTGTTTTTATCCTTCTTTGTGGGGACATTGTTTATTGTCATGTCATGTTCGGCTGTACATTGTGGACGCCGTCATTGCTCCGCAGTAAGTCTTTGCTGTCGTCCAGCATTCTGTTTTTGTTTACTTTGTAGCCAGTTCAGTTTTAGTTTCGTTCTGCATAGTCCTCCCTAAGCTTCAATGCCTTTTCTTAGGGGCACTCACCTTTTGTTTATTTTTGGTTTAAGCATTAGACACCTTTTTACCTGCACGCTGCCTCCCGCTGTTTCCGACATCTACAAAGCAATTAGCTACCGGCTGCCACCTACTGATATGGAAGAGTATTACACGGTTACTCTGCCGAGGTCTAGACAGCACCGACACTCAACAACAACACATCATTCGCAGACTATAATTACTGGTTTGCAAAAAATATTTTTAACCCAAATAGGTGAATTTAGATAATCTCCCACAGCACACCAGATTGTATCTCACGGCACACTAGTGTGGTTGAAAAACACTGTTGTAATCAATCAGAAATATCAAGCAGCTAAAATGCGCCAAACATGGATAAGTTTGGAGAGTGTTTTGCATTTTGCCCATTGTGCTTTGTAATGGATGGGTATAATTTTTTATATGTTTATGGTGAATGGACATTTTTTATAATATCCACAAAGTTCAGTGGCCATGTCTGTTGACATTTTGTGTTGGTTGGATTTATTATTTTTTTGCACCATGACTAGGGAAGGTTGTTTGCATTGGGTCGTATAAATAAATGCTGCACATTCAAAGTTTCGTAAAAGGTTATTGACCAGAAAAAACTTGTTTTGTCCACTAGATGGCGATAATATTGTATCATTAAAAATGTTATACTTTTAAAATGAACACGATCTCCCTTCAGGCAAAATTCCTTAATATACTCATGACGTCTCACGGGCCAATTAGAAGACGTCGTCGGGCTGCACTTGGCCCGCGGGCAGTAATGTCGACACCCCTGGCTTAGATAATGATAAAGTCAGTTCCGGTTGTACCTTCTGTCCTTCTAACCTTAAATAATAAAAGTATTCCATTCATCTCATTATAGATTCTGATGTTGAATTTAGCTGGACAGAGGAGGAAGTTGCGGACATACATGACAATGCTAGCTTCATCATTGCTGCCGATGGTAGGTGAAAGAGAATCTTTTACTGATGTCACATATTATGTGTTTGTCTCTTGAATGTGTGTATGTGTTTGTACGCAAGACGGTGACAACTCACAGTTTCAGTTTGAGATTAAAGGCCTACTGAAAGCCACTACTACCGACCACGCAGTCTGAGAGTTTATATATCAAAGATGAAATCTTAACATTGCAACACATGCCAATACGGCCGGGTTAACTTATAAAGTGCAATTTAAAATTTCCCGCTAAACTTCCGGTTGAAAACGTCTATATATGATGACGTATGCGCGTGACGTCAATCGTTGAGCCGGAAGTATTGGTACCCCATTGAATTCAATACAAAAAGGCTCTGTTTTCATCTCAAAATTCCACAGTATTCTGGACATCTGTGTTGGTGAATCTTTTGCAATTTGTTTAATGAACAATGAAGACTGCAAAGAAGAAAGTTGTAGGTGGGATCGGTGTATTAGCGGCTGGCTGCAGCAACACAACCAGGAGGACTTTGACTTGGATAGCAGACGCGCTAGCCGACGCTAGCCGCCGACCGCACGGATGATCGGGTGAAGTCCTTCGTCCTTCCGTCGATCGCTGGAACGCAGGTGAGCACGGGTGTTGATGAGCAGATGAGGGCTGGCTGGCGTAGGTGGAGCGCTAATGTTTTTATCATAGCTCTGTGAGGTCCCGTTGCTAAGTTAGCTTCAATGGCGTCGTTAGCAACAGCATAGTTAAGCTTCGCCAAGCTGGTAATTATTAACCGTGTAGTTACATGTCCATGGTTTAATAGTATTGTTGATCTTCTGTCTATCCTTCCAGTCAGGGATTTATTTATTTTGTTTCTATCTGCATTTGAGCCCGATGCTATCACGTTAGCTCAGGAGCTAAAGAGCTTCGCTGATGTATTGTCGTGGAGATAAAAGTCACTGTGAATGTCCATTTCACGTTCTCGACTCTCATTTTCAAGAGGATATAGTATCCGAGGTGGTTTAAAATACAAATCCGTGATCCACAATAGAAAAAGGAGAAAGTGTGGAATCCAATGAGCCAGCTTGTACCTAAGTTAGGGTCAGAGCGAAAAAAGATACGTCCTGCACTGCACTGTAGACCTTCACTCTCACTTTCCTTATCCACAAATCTTTCATCCTCACTCAAATTAATGGGGTAATCGTCGCTTTCTCAGTCCGAATCTCTCTCGCTGCTGGTGTAAACAATGGGAAAATGTGAGGAGTCCTTCCTCCTGTGTCGTCACGCTACTTCCGGTATAGGCAAGGCTTTTTTTTTATCATGACCAAAAGTTGCGACTTTTATCGTCGTTGTTCTCTACTAAATCCTTTCAGCAAAAATATGGCAATATCGCAAAATGATCAAGTATGACACATAGAATGGATCTGCTATCCCCGTTTAAATAAAAACATTTCATTTCAGTAGGCCTTTAACTGTCCAAAATATCATTTGCTAGACCCTACATTATTTATGTATTTTCTAATAAATAGTCACACAGTTCAATGATCACGATACAGATGCAATCGTATGCTCTGAATCGCCGTTAGTACCAGGATATCTAAACACAGCTGATACACATGCGTTCCCCTTCCGCTGTGGTCACACTCACGAAACAGTGATGTGGATTTTGATTTTGATAGTTAATTCAGATTGGCATTATGGTCCTTTTATCCTAATCTTAAAGGTTGTTTGCAGGGTGTCTTACTTAAAGTAATCAGAATAGATTAGATAGCTTTCTGGAAATGTAATTTATCATTGTATTATGTATGGTGTACACTGTGCATCGTAGGGGTGTAACGGTACGTGTATTTGTATTGAACCGTTTCAGCACGGGGGTTTCGGTTCGGTTCGAAGGTGTACCAAACGAGTTTCCACACAAACATTAAGTAGCCGCCAAAGCTAAAGTCTTAACAAGCTGCTCCGCTTCTACTGCCTATGTCTCTGTCAGCACTCCGCAGCACCCAGCATTGCCCCACCCACACAATCATCTGATTGGTTACACACAAAGCGGTAACAGCCAATCAGCAGTGCGTATTCAGAGCGCATGGTGTCAGTGCTTGTCGGGATGAGCATCTAGGTGTTTAGCAGGTAAGCATAATGCAGCGGACTCTCCTCAAATGATGATAAACACCTCCCAGTCAACTACTAGTAACATCACTATAAGCCCGTTGACGTTCTAGAAATATAAACTGCAGCTCAGCTCGCTCGCAATCCTGGCTTGAGGTGAAGGCTAATTCGCTTTTAGCGTAACGTTAGCTCATTTTGCAGTGTAGGTGTGTGTGTGTGTGTGTGTGTGTGTGTGTGTGTGCGCGCGCTTGCGTGTGCGTGTGTGTGTTACGGACAGCAAAGCCCTGTCCGTCTGTTATTTCACTTTACCTTTTTCTGTGTTAATTGAGCCGTGTTGAGGCAGCAAAAAAGGACATTATGTTAAATGAAGAGTTTCTGTCTCTGATAGTTGATATAATAATGTAAGTGCATCATAAAGCCTACATGAACTCCATGGTGTTCAGGGATGAATAGTCTCTCCTATTGCTATTGTACTATTTTTTCAGCTATAGTTACATTAATCATTAGTAATGCAGTAGCCTAGTTTTGAATGGCAGGGTCCCTGCTATCACATGTTGATAAAAATAGAACATTTACATAATAAAAATCAACTACAGGCTTCCAAAATGCTGTAATAAATTAAGCATGATGAGTTGACTTGAAACTGTTTAATGTTGCACTTTTTATATGTAGAAGAAAAGTTTTGTCATTTTATTTAATCTGAGAAACAACTTGAGGCAGTTTAATGTTGATTAACGTGGACCCCGGCTTAAACTAGTTGAAAAATTTATTCGGGTGTTACCATTTAGTGGTCAATTGCACGGAATATGTACTGTACTGTGCAATCTACTAATAAAAGTCTCAATCAATCAATCAAAAAAAGCACTTTATATGTAGAAAGGTTTTATTAAGAAACCATTCTGAGCCTTATCTTATTTAGTTTTTATTTTATATATGTTGACCACATTAACCCTGGCAATGGACCCTGTGTGTATATGTATGTTATGCCATTGTTTACAAATTTGGTAAATAAATAACCAAAAAATGTATATTTTGTTGTTTTCTTACTGTACCGAAAATGAACCGAACCGTGACCTCTAAACCGAGGTACGTACCGAACCGACATTTTTGTGTACCGTTACACCCCTAGTGCACCGTATTCAAACTTGAAGTGTAATATAATGTTTCACCTTCCAAGGGCTTTGGACTTATTCCAGCCTCAGAGGTGCGCAAAAGTATTGAAGTCGATCGGAGAATATGCGAAAGGCCGGGTTTGACAGGGAACGCCCGCATTTTAGGGTCGCCCCACCTTGGATGAAGGTTGCACAGTGACAGTCTTCAGTCGTGGGCCAGAATCCTTGTAGTTGCACAGCTTTTTTCACTTGGGGAGAATGCTGCACGGCCAGAATCCACACAGTTTCACAGCTTTTTTCATTTAACCTCTAAAGGCCCGAGTGGCCACATGCGTGGACAGCACCTTTTAGCTATTATTTCCAAAATTGTCTACACTACTGAATTGGGGTCTTATGGCCCTTATGTGGACACTTATACTGCCATCTGGTGGTGTCAGAAGAGTATAACATACAATGGAATTTGGGAAAAAAAAGGTGTAAAAATAAGAATTAGCATGTCAGTAAACATGAAGTACACGTACTTATGGACTAAGTTCATCATATAAAAAGATGATTCTTATTTTTTATTCTAATTAGGGTCCAATAAGCCCAAATAGCAAAGAGAAATAAAAAAAAGCATGTAAACAACCAGCTTGGGCCTTAGGAGGTTAAGCACAGTGTGGAATAGGGCCCAATGTCTCTAATAAATGTAAAGTGTAAGCCATGGCTTGGTTTGTTTAGGTCAGGGGTCGGCAACCCGCGGCTCCGGAGCCGCATGCGGCTCCTTGACCACTCTGATGCGGCTCAGCTACATACGTGCCGACTCCCCCGATTTTCCCAGGAGAATTGTGGATCTCAGTGTCTCTCATAGATTACTCCCAGGGAAACAATAATCCTATTTGCACTCTAATTACTAAATAAAGGGCATGCTCTAATTGCACTGCAGTAATTGTCCTTTATAGCATATACATACAGCGCGCCAGTCCAGCCACATGTTGCATGTTGTTATTACTTGCACACACAGGTGACAGCAAAGCATACTTACTCATCAGCCACACAGCTTACACTGACGGTAGCCGTATCAAACAACTTTAACATTGTTACGTTACAAATATGCGCCACACTGTGAACCCACACCAAAAAAGAATGAAAAACACATTTCTGGAGAACATCCCACCGTAACACAACATAAACACAACACAACCATTACCCAGAATCCCATGCAGCCCTAACTCTTCCGGTCTACATTATACACCCCCGCTACCACCAAATCCCCCCACACATCAAACCCCCCCCTCTCTGTGCGCTGGTTGAGCGGAAGAGTTAGGGCTGCATGGGATTCTGGGTATTGGTACCGTCAGTGTAAGATGTGTGGCTGCTGAAGTAGTAGCCTTGCTGTCACTTACGTGAGCAAGCTGAAATTGCATTCTACGTGTGGTCGAGCAGGTACACTGTTAGGGCCGACTGTAGAGGGCGCCAAATACAGTGTCATCATGCTCCGATATTCGGGAGTCTCCCGGGAAAAATGAGAGGGTTGGCAAGTATGACGCTATCAAGTGCCATTCATTCAAAACTCGTGGGCTGCACTAACACCAAATTTCCACATTAAAGTGCGTGCCGGTACGTGTGTCGGAGACCCCTGGTTAACATAGCACAAAGCATTAAAGCTTTGTATGCGGTGTTTTTCATTTTAAATTTTTTTTGTGGCTCCCATTACTTTCTTTAATTTGTGAAACTTGCCAAAATGGCTCTTTGAGTGGTAAAGGTTGCCGACCCCTGGTTTAGGTTGTTTATGTCGACTACTGCTTATGCAGTCGCGTGGTCAGCCAGTCCGAGGGCAATCATAATAAACGGGTTCCACTATATATTGTACACCGTATTTTCAGTCTCTTCTGAGTTTTTGAATACTATCACAATCCTGGCTAACAAAGATTGTACTGATTCATTGTTTTTTGTCATCAGTTTGCTACGATGATGATCTGACGGATGGCCTGTTTCGCACACTTTATAGGCTGTGCAATAACTTTTTTCATGCCTGCACCATTTTCATCTCTATTGAGAAAAGGTAAGGAGAAAGCCAACTCTTCTACCCTCAAAACACAAAGTAGTTTGCATTTTATTTTTTCACAAACCACTTTCACTACAGTACTTGCTTACGTTGATTAAATATAATTCGACATAGTGGTACACATGTTTTTGACACTTTGGTCTTCAAATGTTTATGTGAAATTCTTCTCACGCATTTTAACCAATAAATACCCACTAGCATCTAATCCAAAGATGCCTATTGATCCACCAACCACAATCATGTCAGTTTGAAGCTGGACAACAATTCTGGAGTACAAACCCCGTTTCCATATGAGTTGGGAAATTGTGTTAGATGTAAATATAAACGGAATACAATGATTTGCAAATCCTTTTCAACCCATATTCAGTTGAATGCACTACAAAGACAACATATTTGATGTTTTTGCAAATAATTAACTTAGAATTTCATGGCTGCTACACGTGCCAAAGTAGTTGGGAAAGGGCATGTTCACCACTGTGTTACATGGCCTTTCCTTTTAACAACACTCAGTAAATGTTTGGGAACTGAGGAGACACATTTTTGAAGCTTCTCAGGTGGAATTCTTTCCCATTCTTGCTTGATGTACAGCTTAAGTTGTTCAACAGTCTGGGGGTCTCCGTTGTGCTATTTTAGGCTTCATAATGCGCCACACATTTTCAATGGGAGACAGGTCTGGACTACAGGCAGGCCAGTCTAGTACCCGCACTCTTTTACTATGAAGCCACGTTGATGTAACATGTAGCTTGGCATTGTCTTGCTGAAATAAGCAGGGGCGTCCATGGTAACGTTGCTTGGATGGCAACATATGTTGCTCCAAAACCTGTATGTACCTTTCGGCATTAATGGCGCCTTCACAGATGTGTAAGTTACCCATGTCTTGGGCACTAATACACCCCCATACCATCACACATGCTGGCTTTTACACTTTGCGCCTATAACAATCCGGATGGTTCTTTTCCTCTTTGGTCCGGAGGACACGACGTCCACAGTTTCCAAAAACAATTTGAAATGTGGACTCGGCAGACCACAGAACACTTTTCCACTTTGTATCAGTCCATCTTAGATGAGCTCAGGCCCAGCGAAGCCGACGGCGTTTCTGGGTGTTGTTGATAAACGGTTTTCGCCTTGCATAGGAGAGTTTTAACTTGCACTTACAGATGTAGCGACCAACTGTAGTTACTGACAGTGGGTTTCTGAAGTGTTCCTGAGCCCATGTGGTGATATCCTTTACACACTGATGTCGCTTGTTGATGCAGTACAGCCTGAGGGATCGAAGGTCACGGGCTTAGCTGCTTACGTGCAGTGATTTCTCCAGATTCTCTGAACCCTTTGATGATATTACGGAGCGTAGATGGTGAAATCCCTAAATTCCTTGCAATAGCTGGTTGGGAAAGGTTTTTCTTAAACTGTTCAACAATTTGCTCACGCATTTGTTGACAAAGGGGTGACCCTCGTCCCATCCTTGTTTGTGAATGAATGAGCATTTCTATCTACTTTTATACCCAATCATGGCACCCACCTGTTCCCAATTAGCCTGCACACCTGTGGGATGTTCCAAATAAGTGTTTGATGAGCATTCCTCAACTTTATCAGTATTTATTGCCACCTTTCCCAACTTCTTTGTCACGTGCTGCTGGCATCAAATTCTAAAGTTAATGACTATTTACAAAAAAAAAAGTTTATCAGTTTGAACATCAAATATGTTGTCTTTGTAGCATATTCAACTGAATATGGGTTGAAAAGGATTTGCAAATCATTGTATTCCGTTTATATTTACATCTAACACAATTTCCCAACTCATATGGAAACGGGGTTTGTATTTATACATACAAAGTATTATTCTGTGTCCAATCTACATTGTTACTTTAAAGGAGATTGTCTTTTTTCAAACAGTTAGTAATTGATAATGTGGCGTTATCAAGGTTGAACTTCACCCTGCGAGAAATGGATGTGTCCTGTGAGGCCTACAACCATTTCCGGCACTGCCTGTACCAACTTGAGGACACGGTGGACGGACAATGCAAATACACTGTTGAACAGCTCCCTTGTACCTTCCCCCAGTTTCTTCAGTACGAACGCATAGAGCACCTGGTAAGAACACGCTCGTCTCGAAAATTTAAAATTTTTTTGCTTCATTGTTGGTTTTATCTTGGATAGTTTTGCTTGTATATGGTTGCTTTATATAGGCAATATACGATATAAATTACTGTAATAATAATAATAATAATAGATTTTATTTGTAAAAAGCACTTTACATTGAGTAAACAACCTCAAAGTGCTACAGTGTATTAAAAAAATAAAAATAAAACGATAATAAAACATTTTTTTTTTTAAACTACAACAGCCAAATAGCTAGAACTAGTATGCATATATCTAAAAAATATTTTTTTTAAAAGAAGGGTTTTTAAGCCTTTTTTAGAATCATCCACAGTCTGTGGTGCCCTCAGGTGGTCAGGGAGAGCGTTCCACAGACTGGGAGCGGTATATTAATTTGGCCCACAATATAGATTATAATTATATATCCATATTGTGACCATGCATGTTGATGACACATTCTACCTGTGTCAGCGCAAACGTGACAGGGGCAATGCAGCATCCTCATGAGCAAGCGCGAAAAATGTCCCTACACTGCGAAGCCGCTTCTAAGTCATTATTCTTTGCCTACATGGCAACAGATAAACTGTTTCTTACATGTATCATTATCAATAAAGGACTAAAGCGCAATGAAAAGCTAAACATGCTCAACACACTGTAAGAGGATACAAGAAGCCATGCTAACCGCTAAGCTAGAGCTCTTCAATGTAAACAGGGTGGGTGCATCAATGTAAATGTCGACAATAACGATACAACGCATAGTTTGGTCGATACCAAAGTGATTAGATTGATTTTATTTACAATCAAAGTCATTTTTTGGTCTTTTTTTGTTGTTTACAAACTCGGAAAATAAGTGCCTGGACACAGGAGGACTTAAAAGGAAAAAAACAAAAGGTTTAAGTCAGAGCCAGCAGGGACGACGTGGCGCTGTTGGGAGAGTGGCCGTGCCAGCAACCTGGGGGTTCCTGGTTCGATCCCCACCTTCTACCAACCTCGTCACGTCCGTTGTGTCCTTAAGCAAGATTCACCCTTGCTTCTGATGGGTCGTGGTTAGGGCCTTGCATGGCAGCTCCCGCCATCAGTGTGTGAATGGGTGAATGTGGAAATAGTGTCAAAGCACTTTGAGTACCTTGAAGGTAGAAAAGCGCTATACAAGTATAACCCATTTAGTTGTATTTTCCGCACTATAAGGCGCACCTAAAAACCTCCAATTTTCTCAAAAGCTGACAGTGCACCTTATAATGCGGTGCGCCTTATATATGAACAAAGTTTTAAAATAGGCCATTCATTGAAGGGGCGCCTTATAATCCGGTGCGCCTTATAGTGCGTAAAATATGGTAGTTGTTTTTGCTTTTGTCTCGTTACTGACTATATTTTGCTCAAAATATTGTATTTATAATAACAAGAATAAGGAAATAATTTAAATTGTCTAATTGTGATCCTAAATTTAATCTTTCAACGATCTAGAATTTTTTAAGTATTGATATCAGCATTGGTATAGCCAATATTGTCACTGTAACTACTTGGTTTTGAAGCGATACCCAAATTTGTATTAATGCGCAAAACTAATGAAACGTAGCAGGACAACAGGAGAATAAGTGCTCATATATTTTACCAGACGTGTAGATTTATATCTGCGCTACAGCAGAAAGTAACCAGCAATTAACAGTTAATTACATAGATGAATTATTCTTTTGAGATAATAACACCAAAAATGATATCCTAATTTGTCATTTTGCATCAAAATGACCTCAATATACATTGTATCATTGTTAACATCAAATAAACAAGACAAAAAAGAAATATAGATCAACTTTTAGTGCACAGCTTTTCAAAGCAGGTTTTGAAGCATTAAATTGCGTGATACTGATAAGCATGCTGGCATGCTGGCATCGCAACACACTCCCCCAGCAGGGTGTGCCCCACTTTTAGAGAAAACCCAGAGTAGACCAAGCATGCGGCCAGTGTTGGTTGGCTCTATTCCTAGGATGTAGGATTTAACTTCACTTTCCATTTCTTTAACACACTGCCATCAGCACAGTCTGCCTTATGCTCAGGAAAACATGATTAAGGGTAAAAATTAATTGCAAACTCCCAAAAGTGACTTCCTTCCTCAGTTTAGCTAGGAGTGGCTACTTATAAGGATGTTCCAATCAAGGTTTTCTGCTGCCAATTCCAATACCGATCCGCCACGAGTGAGATTGGCCGATACCAATACTGATCACTAGGGGTGTAACGGTACACAAAAATTTTGGTTCGGTACGTACCTCGGTTTAGAGGTCACGGTTCGGTTCATTTTCGGTACGGTAAGAAAACAACAAAATATAAATTTTTGGGTTATTTATTTAACAAATTTGCAAAATATTCCACCAAAAATATTTTTCTTAGTGGAATATTTGATGTGTCAATAATTCCTAATAACATTGATTTTTAGAGATTATCGGCCGATATATGCGTTAAAATGTAATATCGGAAATTATCGGTATCGTTTTTTTTATTATCGGTATCGTTTTTTTTTTTGTTTTTTTTTAATTAAATCAACATAAAAAACACAAGATACACTTACAATTAGTGCACCAAACCAAAAAACCTCCCTCCCCCATTTACACTCATTCACACAAAAGGGTTGTTTCTTTCTGTTATTAATATTCTGGTTCCTACATTATATATCAATATATATCAATACAGTCTGCAAGGGATACAGTCCGTAAGCACACATGATTGTGCGTGCTGCTGGTCCACTAATAGTACTAACCTTTAACAGTTAATTTTACTAATTTTCATTCATTACTAGTTTTTATGTAACTGTTTTTATATTGTTGTACTTTCTTTTTTATTCAAGAAAATGTTTTTAATTTATTTATCTTATTTTACTAATTTTTTTAAAAAGTACCTTATCTTCACCATACCTGGTTGTCCAAATTAGGCATAATAATGTGTTAATTCCACGACTGCATATATCGGTTGATATCGGTATCGGTTGATATCGGTATCGTTAATTAAAGAGTTGGACAATATCGGAATATCGGATATCGGCAAAAAGCCATTATCGGACATCCCTATTGATTTTGATTCAATATTATGTTTTGAGCAATGACAGTTTGAAAGAAAAAAAGACAGCTTCGTTTTATTAGTCAACATTGCAACTTTTTCTAAATTACATTTCACCTTTAAGCTTTTTTATTTCACTTTTGTTATGTTTTTGTTTATTTTAATAGTATTTTTAGAATGTGCCGTGGGCCTTTAAAACATTAGCTGTGGGCCACAAATGGCCTCCGGGGCACACTTTTGACACCCCTGCTATAGATAATAAAAAATTAAATCTGATAAATCTATGGATAAAAAGCAGAGCCTGGCGACGCATGCGCGTTTATCATAACTCTTTCGCTCTCTGCACAATTTGTTTTGTTTTTAACCCCTTCTTAACCCTGAACGTACATTGAAAATACACGCAACCCTAACTCAAAATGCCGGACATTTGAGGCATTTAAGAAACTCCGTCCTGACAGCTCCGCAAAAGAGGACATGCTCGGTGAAAAGAGGACGTATGGTCAGTCTATCGTAGCCCGTTAGCTGCTAGCATGCCGTGTGTTGTGCCTCGGTGTGCATTGTTTACACAACGCACGTTACGCTACTTAATATGTCCGTGTGGAAACTCGTTCGGTACACCTCCGAACCGAACCGGAACCCCCGTACCGAAACGGTTCAATACAAATACACGTACCGTTACACTCCTACTGATCACATGTATTAACTGTCCAAATATTGGAGCAAAACAAAGTCAATAATTCACAATAAGCCGCCCGCCTCAGCACTTTCCCCAAAGAACATGTAGGCATTTACATAGAAAACTGTGAACAAGCTGTCTTAGATTAAAAAATACTTCATATTGCCCATCCTCCCTTTCTCCATGGTTAAATTCCGTTATATCGACATGAGGTTCACTGGATGTATTACTTGACAAATACGCATTATCTTTGGCAGAATGTTTTAACATTGGCTAGATCGATTCCTACCAATGATCTGTTGCTATTCCAGGAGCTATGGAAGGTGACTGTCAATAGAGTCCCCTCTGAAAAAACCGAGGCTTCTCAGCAGCTCACATCTTGACCTGCACTCTCTGCATCTGCATCGATTTTCCAACCTCCTGCACCACTATCCTCTCCAAAGAACTTTCTCCAATGTCCCAAGTTTTGTTCCTGGGTATTTGCATCTGCCACATCACACTTCAAATATTGCGGCTTCACTACATTGCTGATTTTTTTTAAAGCATATTCGACATATTTCTCACCTAAATTTTAAGTTAAGACTTACGTCTTATATGTATAACAGTGAAGTATTTGTCTTGTTTATTATTATGTTGTAGTGATCGATAAAGACATTCATTAAGCGGGACTTGCGTTTCCGGGTTAAAGGTTACCACGGCAGCTAAACTTGGTCAACTTGATTAAAGATAGACTAGCGCCGACTTTTGGCAGAACATTTTTTTGATGCACTCATCCTCAACCTCAATAAGACATCTCCACATTGATGAGCCTTTGACGTAAGCGATGTCAAAAAGACGAGATGCGATACGTACAGTACGTTTGAGTTAGTTTTTGCCTAATTCCTCACTCAAAGTGTGACCGAGGAATGCCTGATAAGTCCGAAAGAGATGATACAGAATTATCTGCTAGCAGATGCTACTGTACCTGGTGGTTGTTTGAGCACACTGCAGCTAGTCCGGGACAGTCCCACTCCTTAACCCTTCAGTCACACACAGGATTCTCACAGGAATGAGGCAAAAAAACAACCTTACCTACTGTATCACATAAAGGCGCCTTGATGTGCAAAATCTACTTTTCTTACCTATTGGATGGTACCTGTTTTTGTGTATTAGAGATCCACAAAAGTCCCGAAAATGTGAAATCAAACTATGGAGACATGGCAGAAATATTTATAAAACAATCTTGCCTTCTTCCAAACGAGCCGTTTGTAATTTTGAGACAATTGTGACGTAGCTTGCCTCAGTTATGTCAGCGGATAACTCCGTATATGGTGGAGATTTACCTGAAAGGCCTACTGAAAGCCACTACTACTGACCACGCAGTCTGATAGTTTATATATCAATGATGAAATCTTAACATTGCAACACATGCCAATACGGCCGGGTTAACTTATAAAGTGCAATTTTAAATTTCCCGCGAAACTTCCGGTTGAAAACGTCTATGTATGATGACGTATGCGCGTGACGTCACAGAGTGAACGGAAGTATTCGGACCCCATTGGATCCAATACAAAAAGCTCTGTTTTCACTACATAATTCCACAGTATTCTGGACATCTGTGTTGGTGAATCTTTTGCAATTTGTTTAATGAACAATGAAGACTGCAAAGAAGAAAGCTGTAGGTGGGATCGGTGTATTAGCGGCGGACTACAGCAACACAAACTAGCGCGTCTGCTATCCATCTCAAAGTCCTCCTGGTTGTGGACTTTGAGATGGATAGCAGACGCGCTAGCCGCCGACCTCACCTTGACTTCCTCCGTCTCCGGGCCGCCGACCGCATCTATGATCGGGTGAAGTCCTTCGTCGCTCCGTCGATCGCTGCAACTCAGGTGAGCACGGGTGTTGATGAGCAGATGAGGGCTGGCTGGCGTAGGTGGATAGCTAATGTTTTTAGCATAGCTCTGTCGAGGTCCCGTAGCTATGTTAGCTTCAATGGCGTCGTTAGCAACAGCATTGTTAAGCTTCGACAGGCTGAAAAGCATTAACCGTGTAGTTACATGTCCATGGTTTAATAGTATTGTTGATCTTCTGTCCATCCTTCCAGTCAGGGGTTTATTTATTTTGTTTCTATCTGCATTTAAGCACGATGCTATCACGTTAGCTCCGTAGCTAAAGAGCTTCGCCGATGTATAGTCGTGGAGATAAAAGTCACTGTGAATGTCCATTTTGCGTTCTCGACTCTCATTTTCAAGAGGATATAGTATCCGAGGTGGTTTAAAATACAAATCCGTGCTCCACAATAGAAAAAGGAGAAAGTGTGGAATCCAATGAACCCTTGTACCTAAGTTACGGTCAGAGCGAAAAAAGATACGTCCTGCACTGCACTCTAGTCCTTCACTCTCACGTTCCTCATCCACGAATCTTTCATCCGCGCTCAAATTAATGGAGTAATCGTCGCTTTCTCGATCCGAATCGCTCTCGCTGCTGGTGTAAACAATGGGGAAATGTGAGGAGCCCTTCAGCCTGTGACGTCACGCTACTTCCGGTACAGGCAAGGCTTTTTTTTATCAGCGATCAAAAGTTGCAAACTTTATCGTCAATGTTCTCTACTAAATCCTTTCAGCAAAAATATGGCAATATCGCGAAATGATCAAGTATGACACATAGAATGGATCTGCTATCCCCGTTTAAATACAAATATTTCATTTCAGTAGGCCTTGAAGAGCTTTGCTGCCATTAAAAAGTAACATATATTTATAACTTGTATCTGTCAGTAGACTCGATATGGAATTGCTAAAAAACTACAACATGGCTGACGGGGAGAAGAAACAGTTAAAGGGGGCTTGGCCTGGAGGAGGGCTTAGACACGTTATTTAAAACCGCCCACAAAATGGTGCAATCTGAAGATACATTGGAAGACTGTCACTAAAACATAATCTTTGCAAATTTTGGACCGAAGAACAAACACGTTATTTAAAACCGCCCACAAAATGGTGCAATCTGAAGATACATTGGAAGACGGTCACTAAAACATAATCTTTGTAAATTTTGGACCGAAGAACAAACATTACATGTTATGTAGACCACAAGAAATTGTTTTAAATGTAGCAAAAAATCATAATATTACCCCTTTAATACTATCAGCTGCTGTCTGTGCATTGATAAGTGGAGATGAACTCTGTTGATGCACGTCATCTTTGACATAATCAGCGCCACATGACATCGGTGAGCCTTTGGCTTAAGCGGCGCAGAATGACAACGCAGGACACGCGATGCGAACAACACATAGCTTTGACCAAGTTGACCAAGTTTTTTTTTTACAAAACATATCAAAGCTTAGTTCAGCTTAGTGACAAAATATTTCTATGTGGTGGTTGTGTTATAGTGGCCGGGCAACGACCATAGCAATGACATCTGGAGGATTCTCCGACTGTGAGTACTGTAATCTACAGTAGAACACACTTAGAGCTACTTTATTGGGGGAAATGGTGACTACCGTATTTTTCGGAGTATAAGTCGCTCAGTAGTATAAGTCGCACCGGCCGAAAATGCATAATAAAGAAGGAAAACAACATAAGTCGCACTGGAGTATAAGTCGCATTTTTTGGGGAAATTTATTTGATAAAATCCAACACCAAGAATAGACATTTGAAAGGCAATTTAAAATAAATAAAGAATAGTGAACAACAGGCTGAATAAGTGTACGTTATATGAGGCATAAATAACCAACTGAGAACGTGCCTGGTATGTTAACGTAACATATTATGGTAAGAGTCATTCAAATAACTATAACATCAGTGTTTCCCATAAACTGCCAAGATACCTGGGGCGGTGGGGGCGTGGCTATGGGCGTGGTCACCATGACATCATCAAGTAATTTGCATAATTTACTACAATGATATGATTTTCTCTAAAAAGGCTCAAAAAATGTATTCGTACTAATTAATAATAACAGTTTTGTTTTAAACGTCCATCCATCCATCCATTTCACAATATAATTACAACACTTTATGTACATATTTATACACAGATTTGAACAATAAGTTATTCACTGAAAAATATCTATTAATTGTGGTTCTTACAAAAAATATATCTTATAAAATATAAAAGCTAAAATGTCTCTTAAAGCTCTGCCCCTTTAATTAGTGCATACTAAATAATTTAATTTTAGCCTACTACTACAACCATATTATTTACCAGCAACATAAAGTGAAACAGAGGCAGAGGTGTCCTGCCACAGTCAGTAACAAATAAACAGAAAACAGTAGTGGTCAAATACAAATAAGGCAACAAGAGAAGTATCCTACACTTCTCTTTTGTAAAGTAAATCTGAACAGCCTATATGGGCATCTACATCAACTATATGATTTGCCTGAGAAGCTGGACAGGACCTAAAAAATAAAAAAAAAAAGTTTTTATTTTTTTATTTGTGGCGGACGTAATTCTTTCGTGGCGGGCCGCCACAAATAAATTAATGTGTGGGAAACCCTGAACATATAGAACATGCTACACGTTTACTAAACAATCTGTCACTCCTAATTGCTAAATCCCATGAAATCTTATACGTCTAGTCTCTTACGGGAATGAGCTAAATAATATTATTTGATAATTTCACACATAAGTCGCTCCCGAGTATAAGTCGCATCCCCGGCCAAACTATGAAAAAAACTGTGACTTATAGTCCGAAAAATACGGTATATGGGTGTTATGTGTTATTATTTATGTTCAGAGGGATCTAATAATGTGAAATGTGTTTAGAAGGAAGTAGATATTTTTATATGCTCCAACCATATAAATATTTGATTTATCAACAATAATTTCAATAATGAACTTGTTTTTAACGGTCTAATCTAGAATCAATTGGCCGCGATGAACGAGGGACGACTGTATCCACACTAGGACTGGTAAAAATATCCGTTAAATATGTGTGTGATGTGTGGTGACCAATGTGAAAGGATATGCTTATCAACCAAGCACAAGAACATTGCAACAGCATGACTACAATATACACTGAACATCTGCAGTGAAGTTATGACAGTTTGATGGTCAATGCGAGGAGTCGTCGTCATCTACCTTGTGTGGTAAGAACTCATGCTTAACATCTTCCATTCGTTTGATTTGCCCTGTATAAATGTGAAACTGATTCTTGACAATTGGTTTTCTGTATGACACGTGTCATTTGTGATTAATCCAAGAGGTGGCATATAGTTAGTTATTCCCTCATCCTTCTCTTAAAGCCTATGTGAAGAATGCACTACCAACCTTAAAGGACCTGATAAGTCTGAAAGAGAAAGGGATGATACAGTATTATCTGCTCACAGATGCTACATGGTGGTTGTTTGAGCACACTGCAGCGTGTCTGGATACAACCTTACCTACTGTAGATCTCGTCAGCGTGTCTTCTTCATTACTTGGAGGTGGGAAGCACTTTTACATTTCATGAAACAAATTATAATTACAGGAAACAAAAGGCAAAATAACTTACAATTAAAGCTGCGAGCACCTCGGGGTTAAGTCGCTGGGCACGCATGAGGCATGCGGTCACGTCCTTCCCAATGCCCGACCCAGCATCAAACATTTAGCATGTGGAAGGAAGGTATATAATTTTCCACCTCCCCACGGCAGTCATGCAGTTGCATGGGGCGGTATAGCTCGGTTGGTAGAGCGGCCGTGCCAGCAACTTGAGGGTTGCAGGTTCAATCCCCGCTTCCGCCATCCTAGTCACCGGCGTTGTGTCCTTGGGCAAGACACTTTACCCACCTGCTCCCAGTGCCACCCACACTGGTTTAAATGTAACTTAGATATTGGGTTTCACTATGTAAAGGGCTTTGAGTCACTAGAGAAAAACGCTATATAAATATAATTCACTTCACACACTTCACATCTTACCCAATCCCAACCGACCATCAAAAATCTCTGGAAGATCGGAGCACGTGGAAGGATGTTATAACCGTTATAATTTTTCACCACAAGAGGGAGATATTGGTGTCGATATCAGCGTGCAGTCATGACCCCAACCTAAAAGCTTGACATTAGTTTGGAAGGAGATCTAAACATCCTAAGTGCAGTTTGATGGTTGATAGTGAGGAGCAGTTTTTTGCCGCCAGGCTCTGCCCATTACTAGAGGAACGAGTATGTATTCACCAATCCAGCACTTTAGGGTGTCGTAAAATTTGTACCAAATTTGATCGAAGATCTGAATTTGTGGAGCCGAGTTATAAGTGTTGAGAGTTTTGATCAAAGTTTGGCATCATGCCAAGCCCACATCTTTTATCATCGCCCACCTTTCTACACCGCAAAAAGTCAGTGTTCAAAAACAAGGAATAAAAATACAAAAATGAGGGGTATTTTACTTGAACTAAGCAAAATTATCTGCCAATAGAAGAAGAAAATTTGGCTTGTCAAGACTTTCCAAAACAAGTAAAATTAGCTAACCTCAATGAACCCAAGAATACCTTAAAATAAGTATATTCTCACTAATAAGTGCACTTTTCTTGGTATATAAAAAAGAGACCTTTTTGCTCAATATGTTGAAAAATATTCTTAAATGAAGTAAATGCTAGTGCCATTATCTTGACATAATGATATGCGCTCGGCATCACATTTCTTGAAACCAGCAAACTTATACTAAAAACTAATTTATTGTTCTTAATGGAAAGGCAACAAAGCAACCGCTTGTTACTCTCGGGGTCTCCTAGCCGCTCAGGCAAATCATATGGTCTAAAAATGCATTTTTCCATCGATAACATGACATCATCGCGCCAAGTGCGTGCTCTTTCAGTCAATTAGTGCGCGAGGAATAAATAAATATATATATATATATGTATATATATATATATATATATATATATATATATATATATATATATATAATATATATATATATATATATACAGCCCGGCCCCTGGCCAAAAATGTTTTAATTGTAAATTTGAAGAATTCATCTGAATGTGCATGAACTATTTCTGTTCAAAATTGTAAGAAATGTCACATGTTTAAATATTAACATGTGACAGTTTACTGTACTGTGCCAACTTTACTACTTTATGAGTACGTATTTTCTATTGTTTCATTGAAAATAAAACAGCAAAGTCCATCCGTTTTAATTGAGACAAAATTGTGTCAAAGTCATGATTTTTTTAATGCTTGAAATAAGAAATTATTACTTTAAAAAAGTAGTTTTATACTTGTGAGTGTTGATGACACAGCTTTGCAACAGTTGCTCAATATAGGTCATAAAATCTCAGCAACAAGCTGCAATATCTTACTGAGATAATTTAGGACCAAAACCCTTAAAACAAGTAAAACACTCTAGTATAAAATCTGCTTAGTGAGAAAAATGATCTTATCAGACGGAAAATAAGCAAATATCACCGTTATTTGAGATATTTAATCTTACTTAGATTTCAGTTTTTGCAGTGTAGTATGTGTCATTTTAACCGCCACTCATTTGGTCAAAGTCCCGAGAAGGAGTTTATTAATGTACGACCTCTGCTTTTTGCCTAAAAATGGCAGACGGAAATCAAGATGGCCGACTTCCTGTTTGTTTTTTAAATTAAAGATTAAAGATTAAAGTACCAATGATTGTCACACACACACTAGATGTGGCGAAATTTGTCCTCTGCATTTGTCCCATCCCCTTGGGGAGCAGTGGGCAGCAGCGGCGCCGCGCCCGGGAAATATGGATTCTTGAGACTTTTACATGCGCCCTGTCATGCTAGACGTCTCCAGCGACTTCCGCGACGATACGTGAATCTGGTGGCATGTCAAGGGGAGCTCAAGAGTTAATTTTGAAATACCGTGTTCGCGTCACCCAAAATATTTTTCACGCTCGCAAATATTGGTGCGTTTTAGCACTTGTTAAAGGCCTCAAAAATGCGCTAGAAGTTGGAGAAAATTCATGCACAAAGCAATTACTATAGGCGCTCGTGCCTTAATTACAGAAACTGCAATGGTAATGTTCAAAATCACAGAATTGAGCCTATCGTTCACAATCCTTATGAAAGACATGGCGACGGATGGATTTTTTTAATGCATTCTTAATATTAAATAAACGTAAAGAAAAAGCCGGCTTACAGCAGAGCCTAAGGAAGCTCCACTATTCCACCAATAAAATCCAATGAATAACCATTCAAAAACCGCCAACAATACTCCGTTTACATTTCGTGACTTGCATATTAACCAAGTATTAGTGATATTGTTAGAAGTGCTAACACAGACAAACTATTACCGTGTGTCCCTATGTTTACATCATCGAGTGGTCTGCTGTTTCCTCGCTTCCCTGCAAGTTTATTGTAGACCATAAATCATGCCTTTTTACATACAGTAACAGAAGTAAAGTGCAACGTAATTTCCCCATTGTGGGATGAATAAAAGTCTCCCCTATCCTATCTCACTTGGACATGAGACATCTGAGTAGGTAATTCAACAAGTTGGGACACTTTGACAGGCAATTTAGGACCTGGAACTGGCAAGAACCAACACCCCACCCCGTTTCTTTGCGAAAATTATGAGACATTGTTCACCTAAATGGGAATATATGAACATCCTAGCAGTCGGCATCCTAATGACAGCAGACATAAGTGATGTTTTATTACGTTTGTTGGCTCACATAAACTCTGCAGTGAGCAGAAATCAGTTGTGAAGAGAAAAAAAAAAGCACATGTCGTGATGCGTGTGCTTAAAATGACCAAAATACGTAAAAATTACATGTTATTATAAATGTGCCCGTTACTACATTACATATACTGTATACTTACATCATGTATATAAAACCCTAATGGGGGTGTTTCGATGTTTTTTTAAGGGTTTTATAGGCAGAATTGAATGACTCCCATAGGCTCCATTGTAATCGAACTTTTGATCGAATGTAATTAGTATTTAGAATGCTTTTTTTTTTTTTTTATCATCCATCCATCGTCATGTCTTTCATAAGGATTGTGAACGATAGACAAAATTCCCCAAAATGTGCAGTTTCCTTTTAAATAAATAAGTATTGAATAAACACGATAAATATAACCTCTACATCAGTGGTTCTTAACCTCGTTGGAGATACCGAACACCACCAGTTTCATATGCGCATTCACCGAAACCTTCTTTAGTGAAAAATAAAAAAAAATTTTTTTCAAATTCAAGACAAAGTTATGTATTTTCACTGGCGCACAAAATGAACCGTGCATGAACATCACCTTGTTCAAAGAACAAAACCAACACAGTGCATGAACTCACAACAAATTACACACATGCAAATCAGTCTGACTTCTGCTGTTGCCGTATCCATAAAGCCGATAGGGAGAAGTTTTTATTCACACGATAAGTCGGGTGTGTCTTGACCTCCGCGGCGGAGGCTCCGTCGAACCCCTGAGGCTGACTCACCGAACCCTTAGGGTTCGATCGAACCCGGGTTAAGAACCACTGCTCTACATTATTCAGGATAAAGATGCAAACAAAACACATACTCTGCAATATTAGAGTATATGATAATGGCCTCCAGACTTCTGTCGT